>NC_090647.1:233565946-233865946 GCF_040937935.1 Hyperolius riggenbachi
AGGGAAGATAACCACTGCATGAAAAGTGGTTATAATTTTCCCAGGCAGGACACAATGTTAAAGATTAACAGCCCATGAGCGATCCACCCGGTGGAGAAACTCATCCCCGTCCACCGTGTGACATCACGTACGTGTCGCTCCATCATCCCTCCACCCACCTGCTTAGCAATATAACGCACCATCAGCTACATAGCTGAAAAACATCTGTACAGGTTGGCCAGCGATGATTAATTTCCAGCCTGTGAGGCATTGCTCAGCAGGAGTGTGGGACATGATCCCGCCCACCTACACATTATGCCCGCCCCTTGTCACTTTGATGAAGCTCAGAAGGGGAAGGCGTAACACTTAGGTGGGCTGAATCCTGTCCCGGACTCGTGTTGAGCAATCTCTCACAGGCTGCAGCCTCACCTACACCAGCAGCAACTGCAGTTGAACACTGCTCCCTGGTACGGATTGCTCGGTAGCCTGGTTGTACCGGTTGATGCAAGGGGAAGGTGGTGTCACATCCATTGGAACAAACAGCTGAGCAGAAGCACGATGCAGAAGTCCGCAGATCTGGCATTTCCAGTTAGGAACTTATGCGGCCAAGTTGGCATATATGTGGGATATTATACAATTATTTGATAACATCTTAACAAACTGTGTTTACCAATTCTGAGGATTCTGGAAGTGTGGTCGTACCAGTGGCCGGCATGGTGTGGGACATGTATGGTTGTGAAAGATGTAAGGGAGCGCTCCGCAATCATTTTAAGTGATCTTATTGGCTTCTGGTTGAATTCTTGTTATTTTATAAAGCAAGCTGAATAAGTATACCTGAGCGATGTCACTGTCCATTTCAAATGTATCCATAGTGTTTATGTATTCCTATGGATGTAGTCCTGGTACCTATCACTACGTGGTTGAGTCAGACAGGTCTAACATATTGAGAGACCTCAGTGAAAGTCACATTAGCAATTTTCCCAGTGTGCTATATGTGCCAGCAGCTCTATAAATAACACGCTGCTGGGGAGGGAAATCACTTTAGGGTTCAAGAAAGAGGACCACTGAACAAATGTATATCTAATTAGCAAGTCTTTATCTGTGAGGCAGCCCCCCTCCTCCCTCTTATTTATATCCTTGCATTGAGAATGTGTTGTTGTGTTATGTAAAAAATTAGCAATTTACTGTAAAGTGGTCATACACTTTCAGTTTTGACCGCGAGATTGATCCCCGTCAGATCAAATCTGATTTGAGAAGGATCTATTACTGCTACACACTACACATCAATTTGTAATAGATGTCAGCATGCAATCTATTAAAAATTTATTAAACAGCAGCACTGTTTGATGAAGTGTGACACTATGGGCCATCGTTCTGCCGCAAATCAATATTTTCCATACAGAGTGATCTACCAATTCGATCAATTTTGGACCAAAATCACTTGGATGATCGATTGGGCCAGCCACGGCATTGATTTCTAGCAGATTCAATCAGAGCAATCAAATTGGCCAGATAGGGATGGGAAAATCAATAAGTGTATAGCCATCTCAAAGTGTACCAGGGATGAACTAAATCTCAGGTTTTATACTACCCCTTTGAGGCCGCTCAGTCCCTCGCTGTTTCCCCGGGCTGCTTCTGATCCCCGCTGGATGGCCCAGTACTCTGGCCGAGTCGCGCTCCCTTGGTAATTGGTGCAGAACACTCCCGACCATGGAAACACAATGGGAGAGTAGGCAGGGCCTGGCCATGCATGTGTGAGGAACTGAACCAGCTAGAGTACTGGGTCATCCAGTGGGAGACAAGAGGGGCCCGGGGAGACAGCGATGGACTAAGTGGCCTCAAGGGGGCTGGAGAGAGCCCCAGGTAAGTATTAAACCTGAAATTTAGCTCATTTTAGGTTCCCTTTAAGTCTGTATGCCCTGGTTATAAACTAAGGGATTACCCCCAAAAGTTAATCTATCAAGAAACAACTGTTAGTACAAATATAAACAGAATCACATACCGTACTCAACTTCTTTTTTTTTACTTCACAAGATGTAAACACTTCCCCATTAACCCAGAACAATAATGTTTTACTGGAAGCGCGTAGGCTTTTCCCTTTACAACACTAATAAAGATATGTCATGGCATCTTTGGTGCCTACTTCAGTGTAGCAATGTAATTTGATGTATGTTTTACAGACCATGAGTTCACTTTCACCAAAACAATCTAGTTCATGATGTATATCTACAATTTACAGCAACAAGCCCAGTTTATTCAAAGAATAAAAAATAAAAACGCAGCCACAATTTACTTTAAAAAATGTGCAGACGTTGATGCAAGAGAAATAAGATGCTAAAACACAGCCTGTGCTCAGTGAGTTATTACGTGAAATCACAAAGGAGGTGTGAATGGTAATCACAAACCACAGCCCAGATTATACGTTTATGACGGCTACTGGTCAAATAAGCAGACAGATGTTTAGATCATAAAACAATGGCACAGCATGCCTGGCAAATTTAAAGCCAAGTAATTAAAGAGGGGGAAACACTAAAGGTGTCAGACTCAGGCAGTTTAAATTTAGAACATTTACCTAAATTGTTAAGCACTGCTATAATTTGTACTAGTGGCACTAATAGACTGTATGGGCTGCCAGCTCTATCGTTCTATACTGCAGCTATTGCAAATACACTCTCACTATGCCTTGTACAATCTACATTTGCCAAGTCAACTGGATTAATTATTAGAAAAAGGCTACCAATCATGTATAAGTTTGCCAGCATTTGCAGTGAATGAGACTTAGCATTGAAGCATGTGTAAGACAGATGATTACAGTAAGACTTATTTTTCTGTTTTACGTTTTCCCTTTTTCAATTATAGTTAGTAATACATGAACCTGTCATGGCAAGATTTTTTTTAATACACCCAGAACATCATTACAGCTGTATGATCACTTATTCCACTAACATTGTGATCTGATATGACTTGTGGAACAGGTAAAAAGGGTGAGAGATGCGTTCTGGTAAAAAAGAACAGACAATATACAAACTACCACTACAAATAGCGGGCACAAAGCAGTGGATAAGGGTTAGTTGATGTGGATGGGGTTAGGCATGGGCAGCAGGGGGAATCTTTAGTGTTAGGTGTCAGCAGGGGGTTCTTAGTGTTGGCATGGAGGGTCTTAGGGTTAGGCATTGCCAGGGTAGGGTCTTAGGGCTCCTTTCTATGCAGCGCAGAGCCCCGTGGCATTGCGATTAGAGATGGCCCGGTTCGCCCCCATAATGCACCATTAGGGTCAACTTTTACCCTCTACATCACAGTCATCAGGCACATTGTAGCCAATCAGGCTACACTCCATCCTGGAGCCACTCCCCCCTTATAAAAGGCAGGCATCGCCGGCCATTTTACTCACTCGTGTGCCTGCAGTAAATAGAAAAGGGACAGCTGCTGCAGACTCTCATAGGGAAAGATTAATTAGGCTCTTGTAGGCTTCTTAGCTTGCTCCTTGCTGATTCTTATTGCTAAAATAGCACCCCACAACAGCTCTTTTGAGAGCTAATCTTGTTCTTGTGATCTATTTTTTTTCTGTGTGTCCCACTGACACTTGTGTTGCATAGACAGCCTTGATAATTCATACTGTGTGTGTGCCCCTGCCAGGCCCAGCAGATTCAGTGATTACCTGTGTGAGTGACAGGTGCACATTGTAATACCCAGTATTGCAAATACCTACCTACCTGTTGTTCACAGTGCACCCACCTTCCTACGTGAGTTGAGCGCACAAAGTGTCACTGTGCTTGTCCGGTACCTGTCTGTGTGTGACGGTGCACATTGTAATACCCATCACTGCATATACCTACCTGTTGTTCACTTCAGTGCACCCACTAGCCTACGTGAGCGCACGCAGTGTCACTGTGCCTGTCGGCTACCTGTCTGTGTGTGACAGGTGCACATTGTAATACCCATTACTGCATATACCTACCTGTTGTTCACAGTGCACCCACCTACCTACGTGAGCTGAGCGCACGCAGTGTCACTGTGCCTGTCCGGTACCTGTCTGTGTGTGACAGGTGAAAATTGTAATACCCATCACTGCATATACCTACCTGTTGTGTGTTCAGTGCACCCACCTTATCACTGCATATACCTACCTGTTGTGTTCAGTGCACCCACCTACCTACATGAGTGCACGCAGTGTGATATACCTCTCCGTGCATACCTGTTAACTGCACCTGTGTGACTGCACATTGTATTAGTCAAGTCAGTGCATAGCTTTCACTTTATACACCCCGATATGGACACAACAAATAAAAAAGGTAGAGGCAGAGGTAGAGGCAGACCCAGAGGAAGGCTACCGGGCAGGTCTATGCAAGGTCGTGTTGATGTGATTTTGTGCAGTCCTGGCCCAAAGTACAGTGCTCAGAAGAAGGCACGTCCCATCAACTCCCAAGATTGTCAGGACGTGGTTGACTATTTAACACAGAACACCTCATCTTCCGCAGCCACCAGCGCAACTACAAGCACCACATCTGCTGCATTTGACACTTCGCAGGAGTTATTTGGTGGAGAATTAACTTAATTCACAGCCATTATTGTTACAACCAGTTGAAGGCGCTAAGCAAGTTACACCACCTCATATGTCTGAGTTAGGCGGCGACATTATGGACGTAACATGTGAAGATGAGGATGATGAAGTACCTGCTGTTGGTGCATTTTTGGAGGTGTCTGAGGCAAGCGAAGCTGGGCAGGATGATTATGATGATTAGGATGATACGGATCCCACATGGGTTCCTAAGAGACAAAATGACCAAGGGGACAGTTCAGAGGGAGAAGTCAGAGAGGAGTAGGAGGAGACAATTTCCTGAAAGAAGCAGACGGAGCTTGTCATCAGAAACAGCTGATGGCAGTGTCCGGTGCCATGTATTGCCACCTATGTACAGCTAGCCAACATGCCCTTCAACGTCAGCTGCTGATTCCACCATAGTGGCATCACCCCAGGAGGGCTCAGCGGTTTGGAATTTTTTTTAATGTGTCTGCCTCAGATCAGAGCAATGCCATCTGTTGTCTCTGCCTCCAAAAATGGAGCCATGGAAAGGCCAACACTCACGTAGGGACAAGTGCCTTATGAAGGCACATGGAGAAAAGGCACAAACTGCAATGGGAAGAGCACCTGAGCAAAAGCAGTACACAAAAGAAAAGCCACCCTCCTTCTCCTCTTCCTCCTTCAGGTGCAGCATCTTCAGCCGCTTTCTCCCTTGCACCTTCACAGCCACCCTTCTCCACTCCGCCTCTGCCCTTGAGCGGTTCCTGCTCCTCTGCCCACAGCAGCCAGGTGTCCGTAAAGGAAATCTTTGAGCAGAAGAAGCCAATTTCTGCCAGTCACCCCCTTGCCCGGCATCTGACAGCTGGCTTGGCGGAACTGTTAGCTCACCAGCTGTTACCATACAAGCTGGTGGACTCTGAGGCCTTCCGTAAATTTGTGGCCATTGGGACACCACAGTGGAAGATGCCAGGCCGCAATTATTTCTCTAAAAGGCGATACCCAAACTGTACCGTGAAGTTGAGAGGCAAGTGGTGTCATCTCTGGCACACATCATTGGGTCAAGGGTCCACCTGACCACGGATGCCTGGTCTGCCAAGCACGGTCAGGGCAGGTACATAACTTACACAGCCCATTGGGTCAACCTGGTGGTCGATGGCAAGCAAGGAGTACGTGGCTGTGCAGCGGACCAACTTATGACAACTCCATGGCTTGCAGGCAGGCCTCCTGCCACCTCCTCTCCTCCTGCTACATCCTCTTCGCTGTCATCCTCCTACTCCTCCTTGGCTGGATGGCAGTTCAACTCTACTGGTGCTGCGATCTCCTCTCCAGCTACACAGCCCCAGCTCCCCTGGGCCTATGCTACATGCCAGGTACAAAGGTGTCACGTCATCTTAGACATGTCTTGCCTCAAAGTGGAGAGTCACACTGGAGCAGCTCTCCTGTCTGCTCTCAACAAACAGGTGGATCAGTGGCTGACCCCGCACCAGCTGGAGATCGGCGTGGTGTGTGACAACGGCAGCAATCACCTTTCCGCATTGAATTTGGGAAAGCTGACACATGTACCCGGCATGGCACATGTGCTCAATCCTAGTCATTCAAAGATTTGTGTCAAAGTACCCAGGCTTAGAGGACATCCTGAAGCAGGCCAGGAAGTTGTGTGGGCATTTCAGGCGGTCTTACACGGCCATGGCACGTTTTGCGGACATTCAGTGGAGAAACAACTTGCTGGTGAGACACTTGATATGTGATAGCCTGACTCACTGGAATTCGACCCTGGTCATGTTCTCTCGCCTGCTAGAACAGGAGAAAGCTGTCACCCAGTACCTGTACAATTACAGTAAAAGGACACAATCTAGGGAGATGAAGATGTTCTGGCCCAACAACTAGACACTGATGCGAAATGCATGCAGGCTCATGGGGCCGTTTGAGGAGTTGACCAACCTGGTGAGTCACAGTGAAGGCCCCATCAGCGAATTGATCCCGTACGCTTACTTCCTGAAGCGTGCCGTGCGTAGAGTGGTCGATCAAGCTGTGGAGGAGCGTGAACAGGAACAGTTATGGGAGGAACAGTTGTGGGAGCAATTTTCATCAGAATCAGATGTTTCTTCAACACCTGTGGCAGCACGGAGGGAGGAAGAGGAGTCGTGTGGGGAAGAGGAGTCAGACTCGGATGATGAGGAAGGTGTTTCTTTGGAGGAGGAGGCGGTGGCAGAAGAACAACCGCAGCAGGTGTCGCAGGGGGATTGTGCTGCTCGACGTTCCCATGGTATTGTTTGTGGCTGGGGGGAGGAGGGGGTCTTACCTCACTGAGGAAGAGCAAGATGAGATGGATAGTACGTCTTGATCCAACTTTGTGCAGATGGCGTCTTTCATGCTGTCCAGCCTGTTGAGGGACCCCCGTATAAAAAAAACTCCAGGGGAATGAGCTGTACTGGGTGGCCACACTACCACACTACTAGACCGTCGGTATAGGCACAAAGTGGCGGACATGTTACCAACTCACAAGAAGGCAAAAAGGATGCCAGGTACCGGACAGGCACAGTGACACTGCGTGCGCTCACGTAGGTAGTTCGGTGCACTGTGAACAACAGGTAGGTATATACAGTGATGGGTATTATAATGTGCACCTGTCACACACACACAGGTAGCGGACAGGCACAGTGACACTGAGTGTGCTCATGTACGTAAGTGGGTGCACTGTGAACAACAGGTAGGTATATGCAGTGATGGGTATTACAATGTGCACCTGGCACAGTAGTAATTATACCACAAAGGGTCCAAAGGCCAGCTGCGACTGACTGACAGGGCTGTATATAATGCAAGTGGGCCACATAAAAAAAATAGATCACAAGAACATGATTAGCTCTCAAAAGAGCTGTTGAGGGGTGCTTTTTTAGGCAATAAGAATCAGCAAGGAGCAAGCTAAGAAGCCTACAAGAGCCTAACTGAGCTTTCCCTATAGCTCTCTCTGCACAGCAGCTCTCCCTTCTCTAATTACTGCAGGGACACGAGTGAGTGAAAAGCCTGATGCTGCCTGCCTTTTATAAGCGGAGGTGGGGCTCCAGGAGGGAGTGTAGCCTGATTGACTACAATGTGCCTGCTGACTGTGATGTAGAGGGTCAAAGTTGACCCTCATGATGCACTATGGGGGCGAACCGAACTTCTGGAAAAGTTCGCGTACCACCGAAGTTCGCCGGGAACCGTTCGCCGGTGAACCTTTTGGGCCATCTCTAGTAATCAATCTTTCCATACAATACATTTCTGCACACTCTATTTTCATACACTAAACAAGTGGAAATTGTAATATTCTTTAAATACAAAGTTGAGTTGCTGACATTTCACATATTTTCTAACATTTTAGAGAGCAGTACAAAGCTAAAGATGTAAAGTTACTTTTTGATTGGATGTGTCATCTGCTGCACCTTATTTCTCTTACATAAAGCATATTGCGCAATTACAAGGTTAAGGAAACAAGTGTAACTACTTGGTAACTATGACAACCATGTTTTTCTACTTTGCTTCAAATCCTTGGTTGCCTTAATACATTGCCCCAACTGATATGTTTGTTTATATTTGCTGTTTGTGCGTTGATATCTACTAAGTTGATTTACTCTAAATTATTTTTTCATCAGTCTAACAACTACACTAGACAGCATAGTCTTATCTTAAAAAAGGAGTATTTTCAGTTATTTACATGCTTCTTCCTTGAGTGTGAAATTCTCTGCTTTCTCATTTTGTTGCCACTCTATAAATTGTGGCTTTCCTAGCTTTCCAATTCCAGCGCCTTACTTGTCGTGATGAAATGTTCTGATAAATGTCTGTAGAAAATATATCATCAACAGGTGCCCTTGTTGGTTTTGTAACTGCTGCGGTATGGTAAACAAAGGTAAAAAGTACAACAAGGATGAATTATATGAACACAGAAATACAAATTATAATTTTATGGAAGACATTATTTTCTTTGCTAGGAATGAATTGTGCATCTGCGAAGGAATGTTTTGTGAACCTTAGAGGGACATAATGGAAAGTGTGTTCGGTTTCCACATATGGAAATTCTAACGGTTGGAAAACTGCCTAAAATGCCCACTAGACAAACGTACATCATATGTCAACTGTTTATTACTGTTGGAACACTTAATCACAGGCATATTTGATTTTTTTCCTCATAAGCTTGAGTAGTGCTTGTTATGACTGATAATTTTATACGGCGTATATAACATCATAGCTGTTGTATGAATAACTTTCATTTTATTACTTCCAATGAAGTAAATATACTTTAGCTATTCCTTTTGCGCTTATGACCTCATGCTGTCCAGTGTACTTTATGGGCAATGCATGTATTGTGTAAGTGAATATTGCCATGCTCATCAGTATCATATTTTTGAGTTATGCTGTTAGCAGCACCATTGAGTGATAACTTCCTATGAGGTAAGTGCAAGAATTGAGCAATTGTTGCTAGTTTTCCACACCTGCTTAGATTGAGTGACTGGCAGGAAGGAAGATCTTACGGTGCATACATACCTTTGGTGGATGCCATTGATTAGTTCACCATGAACAAGCCAGTCTGTACTTCCTATCCATCACAACCAATTATAAAAAGTCATTTTTCTGATCAACAAAATTGACGAATTGACGATCGCTTTAAGAATTGTTCGCAGTCAATTGGGAACATCAACAGAGTGTATTTTCTGCCAATCCAATCACCATTATCGATCGCTCAAATGATTCTTAAAAATTACATTGTTAGATGCCAAATTGAAGGAAACCTGATACCAGTTAAATAGAAGATTTATACTTACCTTACACTAGTGCATACATGTCAAACTTCAGCCCTGGGGCCAAATCAGAACCATCAAATTTGTCCCCAAGTGGTTTCCCCAGAATCCCCACTTTGCATTATATTTGGCCCACTTTAGACCACCAGAAAAAGCTATATCGGGGGCGAAGTCCTAGACCACCAGGGAAGCCATATGGTGGAAGGAGGGGGAAAGCAATAGACAATAGGGAACTGTATAGGGGATGAGAGGACCAATAAACATCACGGGACAGTATAGGGGAGGGAGGACCACTAAACACCTGGGAACTGTATAGGGGAGGGAGGTAAATTAGACACCAGGGAACTGTATAGGGGAGGGAGGCCACTAGACTCACGGGAACTGCATAGGTCAGGGAACCAATTAGACAGGAGGCAACTTTATAAGGGAGGACAGTGACCACTAGACATTGAGGAAGGCCCGCCACTTGGTCTCAGTGTTCAATTTCGGCCCACTTTGTATTTGAGTTTGACTGCCCTGCTTTAGCCACATGTACTTGGTGGGCTTCCATGCAGTCCTACTGTGTGACTGGTCAATCTTCCTTATTAAAGGGAACCAGAGACGTTGGGGGAAAGGTTTTATACATACCTGGGGCTTCCTCCAGCCCCATAAGCCTGGATCACTCCCACGCCGTCCTCCGCTGCCTGGATCCGCCGGTACCGGGTCCCGTCATTGCCGCGAGTCGGCCAGTTGGCCGGCGGATGCGGCCAATTCTCTGCATCACAGGGGCTCCCTGCATATACTACGCATGCGGCTGCATACTGCGCAGCCGCATGCGTAAGGGTATGGAGGGAGCCCCTGTGATGCGGAGAATTGGCCGCGTCCGCCGGAAGTGACAGGGCCCAGTACCGGAGATCCAGGAAGCGGAGGATTTCGATCCGTGGTTATGGGCCTGGAGGAAGCCCCAGGTATGTATAAAACCTTTTGCTATTTTTTCCCTATCCTTCCTCTCTGGTTCACTTTAAAAAGACTTCAGTAGCACCAGCGGGACTGCACTACACATGTGCGCGCCTGTCACGCTCCCGTTGGCAGGAGCGTTTTGTGTCTATGCATGTAGTACTGCGCAGTCCATGCATAGGCATGGGGCTGAAAGAAGCCCCAGGTACGTATAAGTTCTTCTATTTAACTGGTCTCAGGTACACATTAGGATGTAAGTAGCTTAATGTATACTTGTGCTACTCATATGTGATTATCCACGTAAATGAGAATTCATGAACATGAGTTAATCTAATAGTAAACTATATAAGAGACAATTAATTAAACACCCTTTAGTTTAAACAAGGAAATTAGTCTGCTATCTAAATTAAATCATACTAAATACATTTAACCTATCTTTAAAATAATGACACTGTTCCATAGCAGCCACTTTCCTGTGTTTCCTTAACATGTTCCATGCTGATACAGCATCCTGAAAATACTGGTATTACAGGAGATTTGTGCAGGTAGACAGTGTCAGCTGCACATAATCCCTAATGGGCTTATTTAATAAGTAAAAAATCAATGTTTAAAGTGCAGTAACAATAGCCAGGCAATCGCATGAAAGGTGATCTCTGGCTTCTAGGGGAGGCTGTACTTTGCATACCCGCATTGCACTTTGCAGCCTTTTCTGAAATAATGCTGCATCTATTTGGGCTATGTCTAACATTTGATTGTGCCTAACGGAGTGTCAGTCGTTGCTATAAAGCAGGGCATTTATTTTCAGAAATGTCTTTTTACTGTAAAGGGCTTGAAAATATCGAGTAATGTCATTTCACGGAAAAGGTCTTATCTACTAAGCGAAAAGAAAAAAAGAAAGAAAATAAAAAACAACTATCATTTTCACGTCTAAAGAAGTGCTGAGGACTCCCATCCTATAAAAATACATCAAAGGCTTGTAAGGAAATTTCAGAAGAGCTTATTACACCTAGAGCTATGAAAATCAAACAAGAGCATCTTTTAAGACCAGATGAAAGTAGGCTCTTTTCATACTCCGTAGAGAAACATTCTTAACTAAGGGCAGTTAAAATTTTGAATGTGCTCCCTATTGAGATGATACTAGGAGCTATAAATGTGTTAAATGAGAAAAAGTTGCTGGATTTTCACAAAATAAGGGATTATTGCATGATTTACAGAGGTCAGAAAGGATTTTCTTGTTTTCCAATGGGGTTTCAGATAAGCATTTCTAAGAACTTGTACTGAGACAGTAAAACCGTTGGATAATTGAGAAGAAAATGCACAGTGAAGTCTTTTCTTTCCATTTATCTAGATAATTGTGAAAGCTGCAAGCAATATTATACTTAAACACTATAAAACAGAGTGCTTGCAAATCAATATGGTTTTCCTCATTGACTAGTTTTACTTGTAATATGTCTTTACCACCTTGTTTATGTATCTAACTGCCTCTGCTTGTAAAACATCAATTTCCATTGTAAGTAAATTACAATAAACACCCTGGGCATTAGACATTAGGCTAATTGCTTAATGAGTATGGATACAAGGACTCCTCACTTGAAACCAGCACACACAAACACAAAACACAATACACTTGTGTGTGATGCAAGATCTGTAATGGCACCCATGTGTGAAGGAAGGAAGATATTGGCCATGATGAGCCTGACAATTGCTGTGTAGCATATAAGACTCAGAGGGCTGGTGCACACCGAGCGGCCTTTTCAGCGTTTCTGCAGCAGCTTGCGGCTGCGGATCCGCTTGGTCAATGTATCTCAATGGGGTGGTGCACACCAGAGCGGGAGGCATTTTGCAGAAACGAAAAATGCCTGGGTGAGGCATTTTTTGGATTTCGGATGCGTTTCTGCCTCAATGTTAAGTATAGGAAAAACGCAAACCGCTCTGAAAAACGCCTGTTCAGAGCGGTTTTGCCGGCGTTTTTGTTACAGAAGCTGTTCAGTAACAGCTTTACTGTGACAATATATGAAATCTACTATACTGAAAACCGCAGCAGCAATCCGCAAAACGCTAGCAAAACGCCATAGAAAAATAAAAAAAAGCGTTTCAAAATCTGCTAGCATTTTGCGGATCTGCTAGCGGTTTTTGGTGTGCACCGGCCCTTAGTGCAGACCTGAACTCAGAACTTCCTCTCTGCTCTAAAAGATAAGCAACATCATAATAACCTTTACAGAAAACATGTCTTTGTTACAGCTGATACAAATTCTGCATTACAGCTGCAGTGTGTCTACTTCCTGCTTTCATGGAAGCAGACATAGGGTTAACATCCTGTGTTTACAAATTAGCTACTCTGCAGAAGCAGACAGCTGATGCAGCTGAGAGATTAAGTTACAGTGGTGATTAGTCACAGATGAGGGGGAATTAGACAGACTAATCTCTCTAAATACATACAGGGTGCATTTCACTGTTTTTCTTCTGTTCTGTGCAAGAGTTCAGGTCGACTTTAAGCTAGGCACACACTAGCTACATGGTATATGCTTGATCCTGCAAACAACTGACATTTCTTTGATCAAAAACTGAGAAGAGGATATTGATAATTTTATTGCCTTGCGCCACTAAATTTTGGTCAGATTTCAATACAAAAACAAACAAACAAAAAAATCAGAACGCACCCTCTACTAGCTTTGTACTTCTCAACACAGGTGCAAATCTATAAACCCCTTTTTTTCTCGCTACTTCCACCTGAATTTGATTAGTAAACGCCCCTTTTCAGTCCATGTTCAATTGAGAAAGAGCCTAGGTCATTCATGTTGGCATGTTTATCAGATCAAACATCTAGTTTGTTAAAACTATTGCATAAACTTAAAGTATGCCTATCTTAAGTTTTTCATGTTCCCAGTGTTGTCCAAGAGAATGTAAGTTCCCCCTATATTGGTGAGGTTATTTGGGGGGAGCCATACGCCAGAGCACAGCACGCAGAAAAGGCTGTTCCTGAGGCAGGGGTCACACTTGTCTGTTTTCGTGCACGTTTTCTGCACAAAAAAATGCATTTATTCAATGGGCTAGTTCACACCTGAATGCAGATTTTGCATGCAGAAAAAAAACCTGCCATTCTGCAGCATAATTCTGCACATTTTGTCAGTTTTCTCTATCAATTACATTAGCTGCTGTGAAAAAAACATGCAGGTTTTTCTGCGTACAAACACACATGGTGTGCAAAAAATGCGTGCAGGAAATGCGCGCAGTAAAATGCGTGCAGAAAACTGACAGGCAAGTGTGACCTCTGCCTGAGAGTTTCTGTGTGTAGTTATCCAATGCTCTTTTGCTGTATTCCAGATTCTAGTGATTCTAGTTACAATTTGAGTAGCTGGCAAATTATCTTTTCATTATGCTGGGCAGGTGCCATACAGGTCACTTCTGCCATTTTACTTTGTTCGTAAATGTACATTGAATATTTATACTCTTTATTTTTTGGCATTTTGGGATAATAACTGGTGGCTTACTGTAGGAGCTTGAGTTGTTTACTGTGCTTGATAAAGTTTCAGGTGACACAGTAACATCCAATTAGATCTTTAATGTATGTATGGTTTATTATATATAACTTGGCCTGCCTTGCCAAAATAAATTGTTGCTGAAATGTCTAGGTATAAATGTTAGCTCTTTTTGTTCCTTTGCATTTTCCAGACACATGACGCAGGGAAACATGGCTGCCGCTCAGGCGCCGTTGCAGGATCTAGTTCAGCATGGCGTCAGCCCCTTTAGCTCAAAGTGTCAGACTAAGCCACAGTGCCATGCAATATTAATATTATGTGGGAGCACTTGGGCTTGCCACCGGTTCTAGTCCAGCAAGACATCGGGCTATACTGCATCAAAGTGCAACATTTTAATCCTCTTCACCGCACAATACCATAATTACACTGCAGTGAGTGCTGATGCCAGCTCAGCCTCTCACACTAGTTCAAGGAGATGGAGGCCCTACTGGATCCCTGCCACTCAGCACCAAGCCCCCCCCCCCCCCCCTCCACACAGACACACAGCAGCAGAAAATAAATACCATGCATGGTGGAAGCAGGATGTGGGCGATTGCAAAAATGGATTGAAAAGGGACAACATTGTCATAATACTATATTAGATTAGTATTTGATAAAGTACACAAAACCATTGTCAGTGCTTCACTCTCTGCCAGTTGGTCTACAGACACTCAATAAGTGGTGTCACAATAGAGGATACAGAGCATGTGACTGCATCGGGGCTCCTGGATTAGAGTGGCCCACAGGGTCCCTCCTTTAACATCTATATTAGCTATTCACTAGTGTTATGCTGGTAATGATTAACTCTATGGCCTGGTGCACACCAAAAACCGCTAGCAGATCCGCAAAATGCTAGCAGATTTTGAAACGCTTTTTCTTATTTTTCTGTAGCGTTTCAGCTAGCGTTTTGCGGTTTTGTGAAGCGTTTTTGGTGTAGTAGATTTCATGTATTGTTACAGTAAAGCTGTTACTGAACAGCTACTGTAACAAAAAACGCCGGCAAAACCGCTCTGCAGTGCCGTTTTTCAGAGCGGTTTGCGTTTTTCCTATACTTAACATTGAGGCAGAAACGCCTCCGCAATCCAAAATCTGCAGCAGCCCGGGAGTATGCGTTTCTGCAAAACGCCTCCCGCTCTGGTGTGCACCAGCCCATTGAAATACATTACCCTAGCGGATCCGCACCCGCAAGCGGATCGCAAACCGCAGCGGAAACGCTCCGGTGTGCACTAGGCCTATATGTGCTTTGAATAGTGGTAGTCACTAACAAGCTATTTATTATGGTTGGTTACTTGCCCAAGCGAGGCGACTGGTACAATGGAATGACCGTGGGTGTCCCAGTAAATGGGATATCTCATAGTATTCCATTGCGGATATCAGTACCCATACTCTGATGCTTTTCTCATCATAAACATAGCTTTATAATTAGACTTCTTAATGATAGACCAGACAATGGTAAATAAATAACACAATCTGAAAGTGCTGCTAATACATAGGTTAAAAGGACTGAACATAAGGCTTCTGGAGCATTTTTTAAAACGTTTGCACGGGGAAAACCGCTTGGCTAATGAAAGTGAATGGGATGGTGCACACCAGAGCGGTTCGTTTTTTCCACATACGCAAACTCGGGGGCTGCAGCATTTTTTAGATTTCTGAGGTGTTTCTGCCTCAATGTTAAAGTATAGGAAAGTGGAAAACCGCTCTTAAAAATGCTATATACAGAAGCTGTTCAGTAACAGCTTTTACTGTAACTGTAACAATATTTGTAATCTGCTACACAAAAACGCTCCAAAAAACGCTAGGCATGTTTAGAAAACATCTCTAAACATGCCTAGAATCGCTCTGAAATCTGCTTCAAAAACCTCTAGCGTTTTTCAGATCTGCTAGTTTTTGGTGTGCATTGGGCCTTTGTCTGCAAAACTTTGTATGATTCCTTATCAGTGGCTGAACAGATGCAGTAATTAGAACAATTGTGCAGAGTGCAGAAAGTTTTTTCTCTCTCTGCCCTTTGTTGTCAGTCTCTCAGGACAGGGAAAATAAACTTCTCCCCTCATGGGGCCCCCTGCGGTTTCTGGGCCATCCTGCGGCTGCATCCCTTGCAGGGTCTGTTGTTACGCCCCTGGATTCCAGCATACTAAAAACATGTACAGGTAAAATCAACAATGCAAGGATATTGTTTTAGTGATTAGGAACCCATTTTAGTATATTTCAAGCATACTTAATTTTTGTACATGAAAGGCTCATTTCCACTAGGTCCTGCATCTGTCTCTGATTTGGCTGTGACACCTGTGCTGTTGTGAAGTCGCAGCCTGAATCGCTTAGCTTTCCCATGCACAGCTATGAAGATTCGAGTGCGCAGTGTGGGAAATTGCAGCATGCTGTCCAGAACTGCACCGCAGTGCAATTTGGACGGCACACCATTCAGCCGAACAGGCAGCGTTTCCCCATTCAGCCGAACAGGCAGCGTTTCGCAATTCAGCCGAACAGGCAGTGTTTCGCCTTTCAGCTGAATAGGCAGCATTTCCCCGCACAGCTTGCATGCGGAGAAACACTGAAGATTTGGAAATGGTGAAAATGGGCCCTAACACTTTAAAGATGGAAAACCATGTCTTTTGACAAATAAGCAATACTAAATAAATTCAGGAGCAAGGTATTTTTTATTTTCAACACCACCCAATTTATGTCGCCATCATTTTTAGGTCATATTTATACATATGTGAATAAAGAGGGCCTGTTCTATAATCGCTTCAATTTTTTGGCATACACATTATAATGTGACCTTGTACAAATCTTTCATGTTTTTCATTTTATGCATACTTTCATATATATAAAGCACAAAAAGATGAACATTCAAGCAGATGTTACAAAATGCCAAAGGCAATAGTTATAGTATAATAGCATTTTTACCAGTCCCATGAAATACAGTATATTCATTCTTATGCAGGCCTTGCTATAAAGATGAGTCCTTTGTGGGAGCACAATCAAGACTGCACAAATACATCATGCACCATGACAAGGTCAACAAGGGATGAGCGACACATGCTGTCAAATGTCAAGGCTTACTAAAGTTTTTGCCATCTCCTTTCTTCCAGGATAAGCAATCACTAGAAATTAATCGTATATCACAGATGCACACACACACACACACACACACACACACACACACACACACACACACACACACACACACACACACACACACACACACACACACACACACACACACACACACACACACACACACACACACACACACACACACACACACACACACACACACACACACACACACACACACACGATGAATGTAAGCAATTATGGTTTTATTTCTAGTGTTACCTTTAACAGCAGCCACGCAGTGCTCACTAATCATACTATATTTTGTCCTTTACTTCGCCATGGTAGCTTGAAGCAGCAAAACCTCTACAAAGAGTTCACAGTATGTTTACTCAGCCGTAAACTTATAATAAACAATTTTAATAACTGTTTGCGTTTCCCAGGAAAACATATAGAACATATTTTGGATGAGAAATAACCTTCTTTGCTCCTTGCGTTCCGTAATCAGAGATATAATAAAGTGAAAATATGATCATTAATAAAACTCGCAGCCGCTAAAACAAAAGCCAGAGGGAAGCCCGCAATGAATTGTTCTGAAAGCATGACTGTTGGTAATGTAATTAGTACTGGAAGGGCACTAGCTGATATGATCATAGTTGAAGGGTCTTTCAGCCATACCAGCTTAGATGATTTCACTTTCCATAGCTTCTATCTTGATAAATCTTGGTAGGAAACAGAATATTCTTAATTATGAATACATTAACTAAATTAGTAACAAGAGAAAGATCTGCAATTAGGGGATTGTTAATTGAAACAGGAAACACAGCTGTATGCCGCTTCAAGATGAATCACATCAGTAATGACGCAGATGTTTAGAAAATGTAATTATATGGAGGAAGCATGCATTGCTGATGTTTCCCACTCCAATCTTGTATTGTGCAGTGGAAATGGCTGCAGAGTCCACGATGGCTAGAAAAAAAGAAATCTGAAACATGACAAATGAACGCAGTGTCAAAGCAGACCAGTGCAACTTACAGCTATGAAGGCACATACATAAAAGGGAAAACAGGCATCTACTTGTCAGTGTTATCTAGGTATACCTTCACAAAAGTCCATGGAAGCTAATCCACAGGAAGGTATTATAGAAAGACAAGTTGTGCACACATCGCTAATGCTGTTTTAACATATATCCAGGGTCTTAAATGCTCCATTCTGCACAATGCTGGATCAGATAGTTGGCTTAAGAATTTTGCTTGCTTAAAGCAGTATTTATAAGCTTTTATTTATACTTCAGAACAGCCTTAAAATGGTGCAATAATCAATGATGTAATATAAAAAGGACCTTCTCTCAGCATATGCCATGCATCTGCTATTCACTATCACACAAATGTGAGCTTTCTCTCCCTTAAAGGCCAATTGAAGGTTAAATAAAGGTTAAAAGGAAAATCAGAAAGCAGGGATAGTGCTGAGTAGCTCAGCACTACCCTGCATTTCTCACTTTTGTAGAGTATTTAATCTATAATCTCAGATGGGTTAGAGGAGTTTGGCGCTTTACATACAGACACTGTATTTTTGACTTGAAGATTTGGTTAAGGCCCGCAAAATGTATTGTCTTTTAGTATCCAATACAATTGAAAATCTCTTACTCCTCTTCTGAAGTTAATACCTTGAATTTCATCTACCCGTTAATCTGTGGTCTGCTCCTCTTCCAGACACCTTTGTTATAGCTCGGGGCTCAGAGTAGTCACAGAAACATTTGAGGCAAGGTTACACAGCCACTAAATAATGTCTTATTATGCTTGTGCATTTAAGGGAGGGATTTTGACTAATTATGTTTGGGAATGTAGGGGAGAGAGTCACCCCTTAAATCACCAAGGATTATAAAGCAGAGTGCCCCCTTAATCCACAAACATAAGTATGCAGTTACCCTCTTTGATTTTCCAAACATAATAAGGCATAGCTTCCTTAAACATACTTACACAAGACAAGACAAATAACATTTATATTGCGCTTTTTGATGGACTCCAAGCACTTGAGCTGCAGCCACTAGGGCACGTTATATAGGCAGAAGCAGTGCTAGGGAGTCTAACCTAAGGACTCCTTACTGAATTGGTGCTGGCTTACCAAACATAGTTCCCCTTCCTACTTCCATCCCCAAATTTAATTTCCTAGGAGGTAGGGGTCCTACTCCCATCCTTAAATATAATTAGCCAAAGTTCCCTTCCCCATACCAAAATTAATAGACAGAGTTCCTTCCAAATCCTTAAAGGGACTCCGAGCAGTACAGAAACTATGGAAAGATGCATATCATTTTAAAGCTCTCTTTCTCCTCTTTCCAATGATATATAAACCGCAGCCCTACGCCTTTTAGGTTTCGCTATTTTCGCGATTGAAATTGCCACGGCCGCAATTTCAATCGCGAAAATAGAAAAAACTAAAATGCGTAGGGCGACGATTTAGGTGTCGCCAGAAAGAGGAGAAAGAGAGCTTTAAAATGATATCCATCTTTCCATAGTTATATTGTCCTTCTTGATGCAGATCGGCAGGAAAGGCATGCCACCCTGGGAAGTGATCGTGGCAAACCAGGAGGCCGTGGAACCCAATTTGAAAACCTCTGCATTAGGAGGAGGACTTCTCTGCATATATCCAGGAACAGTATGTTTATGTGTGAATATTTACGGTAATCGATCTCAGAGCAAGAGCAGTGATACAGAAGGGGGGAGGGCGTGTATCTACCAGTACCACATCCAATACCTAATGTTGACAGCACTGTCTCAACACATCAATGGGATCTCATTGTAGTACAAAAAACTCCTACAAAGGGGGCTTAGAGGCAGTAATAACTTGACCGGACACCTATCAGATATCACTTAAAAACATTAGCTCTGCAGGTAAGAACAGTTCCAGAAGTTCCAAAAATGGGGCAGTCCCATGAAACGAAAAAAAAAAAAAAGCTTATAAAGCTCTGGACTTCAGGAAGAGAAGAGACTGTATATTAATATAATGTTATAGTTATGCAGACTAAGCAGGTATGCGCTGAAGTGAAGAAAAGTTTTTTGAGCAATGCTTCATATAAAGCAATTTGATTTTGTTAACCCAGACATTTTACAGAACGCACATCCACCTTTTAATGCAGAGTTCTCAAATGGGATTTATAGTCATGTTCTCTTTCATTTTACTTATAGAGATAGAGTAGTTGAGTGCAGTTCATTCGCAGAAGCCAAGAAAAAAATCAGTATCCACAAGTAAGGACAAGTTTCCTCAGGGATATGCCTTTTATATCTTAGGCAGCTCCCTATTAAAATAAATTGGCTTTCATCTAGGTATTGTTATATGAATAGATGATGCTGGAGGACAGACTGTATTTTATTATTTAACTTCGCTGGCAAGAAGTTGATTTTTTCTTCACGATTTTTCAGAAATTAAGCCTTTGCGAGAAGATGTATCTGTCAAATGCATACTATGAAGGCAGCCAATTTATGGGCTGAACCAACAGTCACAATAATACAGCTTATTGATTTACTAGACCACTCATACACTTAATGGACTTCCTGCGAGCTTTGTAGGTTCTCTATGAAATGTGATATTTATGGCAGGCCTGAGTATTTTGATAGCTAAGAAATGATGGACACAATTACAAATCCTTCAGCAGGTAAAAAACAAACAAACAAAAAAACAGATCTATGGCTTGAAATAATCTGAATAATAATAAGAATAAGAATAATAATGATAATAATAAGAATATTACTAGTATATTACTTATAAAATAGGTAACTTTTATTTTACAAAATTAAAAAAATAAATAAGCCATCTATATTTCCAGCAGTAGCTCTTCCACGCAGAACAGGTATCAGCGAAGTAATTGTATTTGTCCTATTTTATCACTCGTGGTTAGCAGAGCAGGGTTTTGCATAGGAGTGATAATGTTGGCAAGGTCATTAAAGCGTACATTCTGCAATAACTCATTGCTTTATCTAGCCTGATATCTCAACCAGGTATTCTTTACAGTCAGAGAATTCAGTGACACAGCAGGTAATAAATATACCTGCCAAGGACAATACTGAGACAAGTGAGGACAAAACAGATTTAGCAATTGGGTAGTTCACTGATTATTCTTTACCTATGGCTGTCTGATGGGAAATGCAGTCTGATGCTCAAATATGAGCAGGCAGAGAATATTACACTGTGCTGCACAGCAATGTGTGGATTGGCATGAATGCTAATACAATGTAAAAAGTACTACAACAAATACCAGAATACTAAACACATTGTTTGAGAAAGCAGTTACCACAGTGTCTTTAGCACTACCTTGAAACTATAGGCAATGCAAACAGAAATATGAAATAACATTTTATTAGTAACTTGCCTGTCACAATGTACAATTTGGTTTAGATGAGGGCTTCATGGACAAACATGATATTGCTGTCATCATTTGCAGCTCTTTTTTTAGCCAGATGATGGAACAAAATGGTAGTTTGCACACACTTTATTTCGCCACCATTCATTTTGATGTCGGCACTGTGTATTGACTCCGCAATGCTAGTTTTTATAGCCCGTTGTCTTTTTTTTTTTTTTGCATCTGTGTTAGTGATGAGCGAACATGGCCATTTTCTTTTCGCCACAATTAAAACATTTTTTTGCACAAATGAGACAGTGTGAAGTAAAATCAGCTTCATTCAACTGCAAAAGAAAAGAGTTAATAGCTGTTGATCAGCCTTGTCTTATTATTAGCAGTGTTTCCTCAAACATAAGTGTTTTGGCTTGTGTTAACTTTTCAGGAGAAGCATGGCTGGTGTTCTGCTGCCTCCTCTGCAGAAATAAAACACTGTTTTTTCACACTTGCAATTAAAAAATATATAGATAAAAAAGGACCTGAAGTTATTAGTAGGGTTAATTCACCATGTACCCAAGTTTATCTCATCATGTCAAGACAGTTCAGGTAAGCGTTAACATTAACTCCTGTTGCCTAACTCTAACCTAGAGTTTACCCCTTCCTGATGAAAACATCTAAGCAAATAATTCTAACAAATAAATCTCACTTCGCCTTAAGGCTCGTACACACGCTTGATAGTCTGGAACAATGGGTCCGTCGGACCCTCCCGCTGGGCGGGCGTTCCAGCAACAGTACAGCGTCTGTGCAGTCAGTCTGCAGACTGATAAGGCTGTTTCTGAGCGATCCGCCCAGTGGATCGCTCAGAAACAGCCTTATCAGTCTGCTGACAGACTGTACAGACGCTCTACTATTGCTGGAATGCCCGCCCAGTGGGAGGGTCCGATGGACCTGTCGTTCCAGACTATCAAGCGTATGTACGAGCCTTTACCCGATCCCCTAAAACTAACCATTGTAAGACATGCCAAAGCCTTACCAATAACCTAAACAAATAATAGTACTTACTTTTTGCCTTAACTCCTGACACTTTGGTACCAAGATTAACCCCTAACAGCTAAGCTAGCACTTTGCACTAGCACATTCTAGCTGAATGCTTACTTTGCGTGGGCTGCAAATGTTGTTACTAGATCAGTTGTATCAGTTATCATCAGTTCAGTTTAGTGGTGCCATAGGTCAAATTTTATACTGCCCCCTACCAGTTTATACAGGACAGTCACATGAAACTGTGCTAAACCTGCTATATATGGACACACACAGTGTGAGAAAAGAGTAAGCAGGAAGGGAACAGGTTGTCAATGACATACACTATTCAAAGCTAATATAGAGGCAATTGATCACTACCACTATTGCGCCAATGGAAAGTTAATGCCATGGCTGAAGGAGGGCCCTGATTTGACACTCAGGTTCCAGGGCTTTGTTGCAGTGACGACCTCTGCATCCCTTATTGCTATGCCTCTGGTTCAGTTTGACTGCATTCATTTAAATAACCAGCAGCATGTTTGCAAGTTTTCAGATGTTTAGATGAGCTCTTTTTATCAAGTTCCTTTACTTAATTAGCAAGAAAACTGTGATGAAATACCTGTGCGCAGCTAAACAAAAGATGTGTAAATTAAGTGAAAATCCAGGAGATGACATCAGGTTTAATTATCACACTAAGTGCAAACTCACACATTAGTTTTATACTTGCAAAACTGAATACATTGTGCTTAGAAAAAAGAGGCTGTCTGAAAGCTGCACAGAATGAATGTACTGTTATATTATCACCGGTAATGCACCAATTCTGCTATAATCTGCTATGCACCCCTGCCGAGCATTGCCTTGCATAGACAAATCTGCCGTGCAGCTGTCCCCTCCCCTCAACCACACCACAGTAGGCAGTAGCAATATGTGTGCAGAGCACTGCTTTCACACCGTATTACAACTGCCTTTTAGTATAGCACATCATGCATGAGGCTAGGTATCCTATATTTTGCAGCCCATTTTTGGTTGGTTAAAGGACCTTTTTATCATTTTGGTGCAATGCTTCATATGATACACAAACCTGTCTTTAGCACAAGATAAGGTGACTATGTAGCAATATCTTGCTAAAGGTTGGCATTAGACCACCTTGCCACTGCTGCTGCAATACACAATCCTGGACAATGGAAATCCTTCAGTGAAGATCCACAGACTTTAACTGACTGTTACCTGAAACAATCTCTAAACTTAATTCCAAAGCACATTTTCAGCACAAATGCTGCTTGCCTCAGGCCGAGCAGCATGTATTTCTCCATACAGAAGTTCCAGCACAACAAAAGTTAAGCAGGCAAGAAAACAATTATGATGGATTTCAGATCAGCAGGCCAGGGAAATATGAGGGCAACTGTACCAAGTTTAGATTTCTGGCTGAAATAATCCAGAATGAAAATTTAGTATATACATAGCTTGACTTTTTCGCTTTGTTTTGTTCAATAAGCCAATTGAAGAATCAGTAATGTGGTACAGAGCATCATAGCCTAGAGCAACCAATATGTTGGTTTACCATGGTCATATCAGACAAGTTTTTTGGTTCCAGAGGTTTACGGTATTAAAGTGGCTTGCAAAAGTATACGGCCCCCTTGAAGTTTTCCACATTTTGTCACATTACTGCCACAAACATGCATCAATTGTATTGGGATTCCACGTGAAAGACCAATACAAAGTGGTGTACATGTGAGAAGTGTATCAAAAATCATACATCATTCCAAACATGTTTTACAAATAAATAACTGCAAAGTGGGGTGTGCGTAATTATTCGGCCCCCTGAGTCAATACTTTGTAGAACCACCTTTTGCTGCAATTACAGCTGCCAGTCTTTTAGGGT
Organism: Hyperolius riggenbachi; assembly: GCF_040937935.1. Classification (NCBI taxonomy): domain Eukaryota; kingdom Metazoa; phylum Chordata; class Amphibia; order Anura; family Hyperoliidae; genus Hyperolius; species Hyperolius riggenbachi. Next base: position 233,589,960 of record NC_090647.1, read on the forward strand.
ATGTCTCTACCAGCTTTGCACATCTAGAGACTGAAATCCTTGCCCATTCTTCTTTGCAAAATGGCTCCAGCTCAGTCAGATTAGATGGACAGCGTTTGTGAACAGCAGTTTTCAGATCTTGCCACAGATTCTCGATTGGATTTAGATCTGGACTTTGACTGGGCCATTCTAACACAAAGATATGTTTTGTTTTAAACCATTCCATTGTTGCCCTGGCTTTGTGTTTAGGGTCATTGTCCTGCTGGAAGGTGAACCTCCGCCCCAGTCTCAAGTCTTTTGCCATCTCCAAGAGATTTTCTTCCAAGTTTGCCCTGTATTTGGCTCCATCCATCTTCCCATCAACTCTGACCAGCTTCCCTGTCCCTGCTGAGGAGATGCACCCCCTGAGCATGATGCTGCCACCACCATATTTGACAGTGGGGATGGTGTGTTCAGAGTGATGTGCAGTGTTAGTTTTCTGCCACACATAGCGTTTTGCATTTTGGCCAAAAAGTTCCATTTTGGTGTCATCTGACCAGAGCACCTTCTTCCACATGTTTGCTGTGTCCCCCACATGGCTTGTGGCAAACTGCAAATGGGACTTTTTATGCTTTCTGTTGTCCTATGGACAGAGTCTCCCACCTGAGCTGTAGATCTCTGTAGCTGGTCCAGAGTCACCATGGGCCTCTTGACTGCATTTCTGATTAGCGCTCTCCTTGTTCGGCCTGTGAGTTTAGGTGGATGGCCTTGTCTTGGTAGGTTTACAGTTGTTCCATACGCCTTCCATTTCTGAATGATCGCTTGAACAGTGCTTCTTGGGATGTTCAAGGCTTTGGAAATCTTTTTGTAGCCTAAGCCTGCTTTAAATTTCTCAATAACTTGATCCCTGACCTGTCTTGGACCTGTCTTGTGTGTTCTTTGGACTTCACAGTGTTGTTGCTCCCAATATTCTCTTAGACAACCTCTGAGGCCCTCACAGAGCAGCTGTATTTGTACTGACATTAGATTACACACAGGTGCACTCTATTTAGTCATTAGCACTCATCAGGCAATGTCTATAGGCAACTGACTGCACTCAGATCAAAGGGGGCCGACTAATTATGCACACACCACTTTGCAGTTATTTATTTGTAAAAAATGTTTGGAATCATGTATGATTTTCGTTCCACTTCTCATGTGTACACCACTTTGTATTGGTCTTTCATGTGGCATTCCAATAAAATTGATTCATGTTTGTGGCAGTAATATGACAAAATGTGGAAAACCTCAAGGGGGCCGAATACTTTTGCAACCCACTGTATGTGTAGACATCTATAGTTCACTGCCTGGAACAATACAGACCACTATATGTGCAATCTGTGCTGAAAATACAATTAAGGCACTTATCAGAAGAATGATGAGTAAAGCTGTCAGCTATCCAGAAATGCAATGCTTGTAGTATGTAGATCTGCAGAAAGCTTTGATTAAGAATTATATAAAAATGGTATTGCCATAATTCAAAGTTTTATGCTGTAATTGATGGCTAACATGATGCAACACATACAACTACTCCATAGGTGTGGGAAGACAAGTTTGTGCTGTTTGTCTTGTGTATATAGTAGGTATAAGATTTTAGCATACATCACAAAAATGTTATAAACATTACAAACATGTTATAATCAATGTGTCAGTTGTGAAATATTATCATCATCAGCTTTCCATAGTTATTTTGGAAAGGGGGCATTTAAAATGTATTGTCCAGAAATTAAACAAAAAAGTGGGACTTGTAATAAACACCTAAACAGTGTCCAAGGTTTAATCCCCCCTTGGTAGAGGCATCAGAACATCAAATCACATAATTGTAATTACTTGTTAAATAGATGAGTAATATTGTCATAGGCAACTACTGCCCTGTGTGGCAGTAGAGCGGGGTATTAAACAGCGTTTCCACTTTTACAACTAGCATTGGCTGTTATCATTAACAGGGCTTTCATGGTGATATCTTCCCCTAACCTCTTCAAAAGTAATGAAGCCATGTTGATTTCTTGTAGGCAGGAGGATGGGGGATCAGAGAGAAGGGGCCATATGCAATTCACTTTTTCTCCTGAGGTTTCTCCTAGGAGATCATTTTTTCATCTTGTATTAAAATAGCATTGTAGAATTAAAAAGTACCAAAAAGTAGCTGAAAAAACTACTATCAAAATTATTTTGAGTATTTTTTTTTCCACTTATTAAAGATGCATTTTATTTAAACGTTACAAAAATATCACCAAGGAGAAAACTCAGGTGAACAAGTGAATTGCATATGGGCCCAGAGGAGTGAGCTGTGAATTCAGTAAGTGAAGACAGAGTTACAAAAAGTAGCCAGTAGCGATGAGCACAAATTTCGCATACTTGTATTTTTCCCCCATAGCATGTATGGGAGCTTTGCTACTAACTGCTGAATAATAATCGGAACATTTGTATAGCGCTTTTCTCCTGTCGGACTCAAATCGCTCAAGAGCTGTAGCCACTGGGACGTGCTCAAGAGGCCACCCTGCAGTGTTAGGGAGTCTTGCCTTGAACTCCTTATTGAATAGGTACGTGACCTAGCCAGGATTCGAACCCTGGTCTCCCATGTCAAAGGCGGTGCCCTTAACCAGTACACTAGCTACTAACTGCTAAAGTGGCCATTATTTTTGACATGTTCTCACTATTCACCTTAGAGAACCTTTAGAGAACCGCAGGATGCTTATGGCATTGGCGACCAGCATCATGACGCAATGGCGTGTGGCTGGGGCACACATGCGTGACTTCACTCGAAGTTGTCGATTACCGGAGCCACCTGCAGGACCAAAGAAAGGAAGAAGAGGATGCTGGGGGACCTCGCGGGCTATGGGGGCTGGAGGAAGCCCAAGTTAAGTCCAAATTTTATTTTTATTTACTGCTCAGGGTCCCTTTAACATACATAGCAATTTTGGTGAAGATAGCATGTATGGGGACTTTGCTACTAAAGTCGGCACAAATTTGTGCGTAATGACGCAAAATTACGAGTGTAATTAGCATACCACGATCATCACTAGTAGCCAGTAACTGCCTCATTATGGACATCATAACTGGAGAAGACTTCTTAGAACAATGACTACAGGAATAATGTCATTGGTACACTGATGCTACCTCCAGTGCTAAGAAAGCACACGTAAGATGGAGCTGAAATTATTTTATCAGCAGTTACTGTAAATATGGTAAGGTAGTCTTGTAATAGTGATATCAAATGGTTTGGGTGGCTACTAGGCACTCTTCCCAGCACAACAATAACAGTTGGCTGAATAGCAGGGCAGCTCTGGCTGAGTTTACTGTGTTCCTTGAAAACACCTCAAGGATTTATTCTTAGATCATAATGTAGTGTACATTTAGTATGTCTGTTTTCATGCAGCAGCAGCTACCATTCCTATCTAGAGTCAGTGTGACTTAACAATGCTCTACACAATAACTGTAGCAGAAATGAATGATATTCAAGACCTTTGATGTTGAAAATGCAACTGACTACCTCTTTGCATGAGAAGTGAAGAGTGATGATGAAGCCGTAGAATCAGTCTTGAAGCACCAGAACAGCAGAAGCAGATGATTAGATCTAAGATACCTCAAAGCTAAACATTACTTACACTTCTGATGTAACAGCTTTTTCTAACTTTATACACCTTGAAGCACATCATTTTGCTTTCATTGGAGGAAGAGATACCAGTCCTAAGGACTTCTTATGAACCAATTCAACTGAGTTGTAGGATGATGCTAGAACAACCAATCAGATGCAAATCTGTGCTAACAGATCATATCAACATTAGGGCAGAGACATTTTTTAAAGTTCTTCACACACCCTACACTGTGGTCATCAGAAAACAAGCGATCCCTGACAGATGCAGGTGAGTGAATGACATTGGTGCCCATGTGAAACTAGTGATGGCACAATGATGGTCCCCTGATCAGATTGTTACTGGGAGCATGAAAATAAGGACCCAGAAGTGTGAAATGCGTAACACAAGAATATTTTGAATAAATCAATAGTTTGCCATTGTGCAGTACGAATGCTTAACTCCAATTATCATCGGAACCGATCCGCCACAATACATTGGTCTACACAGCTGATAATCAATACTTCCTTAGGGCCTGTCGCTAAGGTGAGAGGTTCAACCAGGAAATTAACTTAAAATCATTCAAAGTATAGCCTGTGGACATTTTGCTATTCCAAACTTTCAGAAACTCCTTAAAAAGTTGTTTTGTTTTAAAGCTGAATAGGCATTTATTGATTTCTGTAGAACTTATTTTGTATTTTAAAGCTGCACATTTATGTGCAGATTTAAAAACAAAAAAAGCAAATGGTAAAATCCTCCACACTCTATGGTGACAGTTGTGGAGTGATAAGTAAAGGTATTTGTAGGGTTAACAAAGCAGCTGTGTAGTGTATAAGTTATAGCAGACTCAAATGAAGCATCTGGGGTGAGCTGACAGGCAAGGCAGCTGAACTGTGTGAAGTTCTCTGCTGATTTATAGCCCCTGTCAGAATCTTTAGTGAGACAGAGCTGTGCTCTAGCATAATGACTGTTTACCTGAAAGGTGTAGTATTCTGCAATCAAGACTGTATTACTATGTATGGTTTTCGCATTTCACTGCTAATAACTGTCCTTAAAGGTAGCTATGGATGTACATAGTGACAAGATATCTGCTTGGACATGAAATGATGGAGGTGGATGATATTCTGGAATGACGACACCTATGCTTGCCCTTGAATATCATATGACCATTTCCATTATCAGTCATTCTTCTGGATCGCTAAACTATTAGCAACAAACGAGAATGAATCATTCTTTGCTTTGTACCTACCCCATCCAGTGGAAACTGCTCGCTTGTGCACCACCCTGCTATCCCTACTCCTCTTTCATTTGAGTAGTACACACTGCTTGGCTGTAGTTGAGCAAAGTGTCTCTACAGCACTCGTTCCCCACAATGACACCCTAACAACTGAGCAGCAATGGCTCATAGCAACACTTAATATCTATTCAGCTGGAGCAGTAGTAGATTAATATTAGTGAATATTACAGTAGATAGGACTGTATCTTCCTGATGTGAGCCACAACAGGGGAAATAACTAAGCTATCTTTGTCAAAAACTGGCGTCACACAATGAGCATTTAGTGTACAGTGATTTTCTTTTGTCAGTGCGAAGGCTGCCTGCAAGTGTTTAATCGCAATGTTCTCCAGTTTGTAATAATGTCCCCTTTTCAGGAAGAATATCTCTTGAGGAATTAGTGGGCTGCATCCTTTATATGATTGTTCTAATTATATCTCTCTCATCGGGGGCTTTGCTAGGATCCTAAAAGATCTGTATCTTTTTGGGTACCCCTGCACCATGCTGGAAAAATGGTCATGGCCATGCACTAGAACATGGGTGTGGTCATGGGTGGAGCCAAATTTACATGAACTTAACAGCGGTCTAAGTAGGCTTGCCTGGCAAAATATTGGATAAATATGCAGCATATTACATAATGAATGTCCATAAGTAGCTTGCAACTGCAAGCTACTTATCACCTTGAATAGAATATGGCCCTCAGTGTGCTGAATATGCTCAATTTTAAATATTGTCAAAAGAAAAAGAAAGTAATGGAGCAAGAGAGAGAGTGAGCTGCTGTCATTGTCTACCTGGACAGACACCCACAATCTGTTGAAGTATTAAGAGAGCAGCAAATAGCTATATAAGGAGTGCAGGAGTAGGTGGTATAGGGATACAAAGATTTTAGGACATCTGGAGCACAGAATTACCAGGGATAAGCAGGAAGAGGAGACACAGGAGACCAGAACCTTTGCAGTTGCATTGCAGGCAAAATTTCTATGAAAAGACGGTGGTAGAGGATCATTAGGGCCAGTTGGGAGCAGGCAAGGTCACTGTGGGGCTGTTCCAGACAATTCAGAATATTGCAGCCTTGATACGCTGCTGAAGCCGGGGCCTACATAGTTCTGCCGGATGGTAAAATGCTGCCATCGGCGCTGTGCTTCTGGTTTAAGTGTGACAATCAGCTCCAAAAGTTCCAGAGGACCAAGCCAGCTGGAAGAGAACCTGTTTTAGGGCTGGTTCAGACGGACATCTGCGTGGCGTCGCGTCTGGGGGCGTTGCGGCGGCTGCGCGGTCAGGCTTTCAGTAGCCTTCGGTCGCGTCATGATGCGGTGGCGTTTTTTTCTTCCCCTAGGGGAACATTAGCCGTCGCGGTTGGCCGCTCCCTAGAAGCAACATATTGCTTCCAGGGGCAGCCCGAACGCTCGCGTAAATCGGGACCCGAACGCCGCGTTCGGGTAAAAGCGTGCAAAAGCTCGGTGTAAACGCTCCAATTCACTTGATGCTCCGAACGCTTGCGGTAAACGCTCCGCAAGCGTCCGTCTGAACCAGCCCTAAGTGGGTCTCTCAATCAGAAAGATACTGCAGTGGCTAAATTGTTGGCCCAGAAGGAAGGCTGAGGAGAGAGCACGGGATTAAAGCGGCCATACTTTTGGCACCAGGCCACACCCTCCAGAACGGAGGGGTTATCCAGGACACCCTAGTATAGAGTAAATGTAAAAAGTATACCTTTAGCGTAAGCGACTAGTGGTGCTCATCAAGAGCTTGTGATCATGAGCCATTTCTTGCTATCAAATATGTTAAGATGAACAGTGAGAACAAGAGGAGTATAAATACCTTATAGTTTTTGAGAAAATCGATATAAAAGTTTCAAAGGAAAAAAGTATACATTTAAATCACAGTTAATGTATTTACCGCATTTAAATGCATATTTTTTTCCTTTGAAACTTTAAAATCGATTTTCTCAAAAACTATAAGGTCTTTTTGATTTCTTCCCTCTTGTTCCCACTGTTCTTAAAGAGAATCTGTATTGTTAAAATTGCACAAAAGTAAACACTTAAAAAATACCAGTGCGTTAGGGGACATCTCCTATTACCCTCTGTCACAATTTCAACGCTCCCCGCCGCATTAAAAGTGGTTAAAAACAGTTTTTAAAAGTTTGTTTATAAACAAACAAAATGGCCACCAAAACAGGAAGTAGGTTGATGTACAGTATGTCCACACATAGAAAATACATCCATACACAAGCAGGCTGTATACAGCCTTCCTTTTGAATCTCAAGAAATCATTTGTGTGTTTCTTTCCCCCTTCTGCTCTCATGCACTGAAGTTTCAGGCTGCTCTTTTCTTCCTGCAAACAGCTTTGCCCTTGTCTGAATTTCCTCAGTATGTGAAAGCCCAGCCAGCTCAGAGGACACTTTACCCAGCTTGTAAAAGATACGAGAGCAGAGAGAAGCTGCACTAATCTAAATATCACACAGGCAGTGTGCAGAGAGGGGCCCGAAAGGGGGAGTTCATAGCAGAACCACAACACTGAAGAACTTGGCAGCCTTCCAGACACTGGCCGACAAGTCTGACAGGGGAAAGATACATTGATTTATTACAGAGACTGTGATAGCAGAAAGTGTTGCAGTAAGCCAGAACACATTAGAATAGCTTTTGGAACTTGTAGGATGATAAAAAACAGGATGCAATTTTTGTTACGGAGTCTCTTTAACATATCTGGCAAATTTGGTGTTTCTAGCATGTAAGGGGGCTTTGCTATACACCGTTAAATTTGGCAGGTTTTTAATCATGAATACCGATTCGTGATTCACGATTACATGGGGTTATTCGACTCAAAGCCGCATTCGAGTCGGATATCCCTTTTTACTCGTGATCGTGAGTCAATTCGTAAGTGGGCGGAGTCAAATTCATGATTGGGGGTATCTGAGCACCACTGCTAGCGACACGCCTGTCTTTCACTCACAAATACATTGACTGGAAGTAGATGGCACGATTAGCAAAATGGGGTCACACGTTTTCAAAAACAAGTTAGCAGAAAATGACACTTTGTGAAAAAAAATAATAAAAAGCAATTTCCGCTAACTTGTGACAAAAAATAAAATCTTCTATGAACTCACCGTACTCCTAACGGAATACCTTGGGGTGTCTTCTTTCTAAAATGGGGTCATTTGTGGGGTTCCTATACTGTCCTGGCATTTTAGGGGCCCTAAACCGTGAGGAGTAGTCTTGAAACAAAATTTCTCAAAATGACCTGTGAAATCCTAAAGGTACTCATTGGACTTTGGGCCCCTTAGCGCAGTTAGGGTGCAAAAAAGTGCCACACATGTGGTATCGACATACTCGGGAGAAGTAGTACAATGTGTTTTGGGGTGTATTTTTACACATACCCATGCTGGGTGGGAGAAATAACTCTGTAAATGGACAATTGTGTGTAAAAAAATCAAAAGATTGTCATTTACAGAGGTATTTCTCCCACCCAGCATGGGTATGTGTAAAAATACACCCCAAAACACATTATACTACTTCTCCCGAGTACGACAATACCACATGTGTGGCACTTTTTTGCACCCTAACTGCGCTAAGGGGCCCAAAGTCCAATGAGTACCTTTAGGATTTCACAGGTCATTTTTGTTTCAAGACTACTCCTCACGGTTTAGGACCCCTAAAATGCCAGGGCAGTATAGGAACCCCACAAATGACCCCATTTGAGAAAGAAGACACCCCAAGGTATTCCGTTAGGTGTATGGTGAGTTCATAGAAGTTTTGATTTTTTTGTCACAAGTTAGCAGAAATTGATTTTAATTGTTTTTTTTAACAAAGTGTCATTTTCCGCTAACTTGTGACAAAAAATAAAATCTTCTATGAACTCGCCATACTCCTAACGGAATACCTTTGGGTGTCTTCTCTCTAGAATGGGGTCATTTGTGGGGTTCCTATACTGCCCTGGCATTTTAGGGGCCCTAAACCGTGAGGAGTAGTCTTGAAACCAAATGTCGCAAAATGACCTGTGAAATCCTAAAGGTACTCATTGGACTTTGGGCCCCTTAGCATACTTAGGGTGTAAAAAAGTGCCACACATGTGGTACTGCCGTACTCAGGAGAAGTAGTATAATGTGTTTTGGGGTGTATTTTTACACATACCCATGCTGGGTGGGAGAAATATCTCTGTAAATGACAATTGTTTGATTTTTTTTACACACAATTGTCCATTTACAGAGAGATTTTTCCCACCCAGCATGGGTATGTGTAAAAATACACCCCAAAACACATTATACTACTTCTCCTGAGTACGGTGGTACCACATGTGTGACACTTTTTTGCAGCCTAGGTGCGCTAAGGGGCCCAACGTCCTATTCACAGGTCATTTTAAAGGCTTTTGTTTTCTAGACTACTCCTCGCGGTTTAGGGCCCCTAAAATGCCAGGGCAGTAAAGGAACCCCACAAGTGACCCCATTTTAGAAAGAAGACACCCCAAGGTATTCCGTTTGGTGTATGGTGAGTTCATAGAAGATTTTATTTTTTGTCACAAGTTAGTGAAAAATGACACTTTGTGAAAAAAAAAACAATAAAAATTAATTTCCGCGAACTTTTGACAAAAAATAAAATCTTCTATGAACTCGTCATACACCTAACAGAATACCTTGGGGTGTCTTTTTTTCTAAAATGGGGTCACTTGTGGGGTTCCTATACTGCCCTGGCATTTTACGGGCCCAAAACCGTGAGTAGTCTGGAAACCAAATGTCTCAAAATGACTGTTCAGGGGTATAAGCATCTGCAAATTTTGATGACAGGTGGTCTATGAGGGGGCGAATTTTGTGGAACCGGTCATAAGCAGGGTGGCCTTTTAGATGACAGGTTGTATTGGGCCTGATTTGATGGATAGGAGTGCTAGGGGCGTGACAGGAGGTGATTGATGGGTGTCTCAGGGGGTGGTTAGAGGGGAAAATAGATGCAATCAATGCACTGGGGAGGTGATCGGAAGGGGGTCTGAGGGGGATCTGAGGGTTTGGCCGAGTGATCAGGAGCCCACACGGGGCAAATTAGGGCCTGATCTGATGGGTAGGTGTGCTAGGGGGTGACAGGAGGTGATTGATGGGTGTCTCAAGGTGTGATTAGAGAGGGGAATAGATGCAAGCAATGCACTGGCAAGGTGATCAGGACTGGGGTCTGAGGGCGTTCTGAGGGTGTGGGCGGGTGATTGAGTGCCCTAGGGGCAGATAGGGGTCTAATCTGATAGGTAGCAGTTACAGGGGGTGATTGATAGGTAATTAGTGGGTGTTTAGGGTGAAGAACAGATGTAAACACTGCACTTGGGAGGTGATCAGACGTCGGATCTGCGGGCGATCTATTGGTGTGGGTGGGTGATCAGATTGCCCGCAAGGGGCAGGTTAGGGGCTGATTGATGGATGGCAGTGACAGGGGGTGATTGATGGGTGGCAGTGACAGGGGGTGATTGATGGGTGATTGATAGGTGATTGACAGGTAATTAGTGGGTTATTACAGGGGAGAACAGATGTAAATATTGCACTGGCGAATTGATAAGGGGGGCTCTAAGGGCAATCTGAGCATGTAGGCGGGTGATTGGGTGCCCGCAAGAGGCAGATTAGGGTCTGATCTGATGGGTAACAGTGACAGGTGGTGATAGGCGGTGATTGATGGGTAATTAGTGGGTGTTTAGGGTAGAGAATAGATGTAAACACTGCACTTGGGAGGTGATCGGACATCGGATCTGCGGGCGATCTATTGGTGTGGGTGGGTGGTCAGATTGCCCGCAAGGGGCAGGTTAGGGGCTGATTGATGGGTGGCAGTGACAGGGGGTGATTGATGGGTGGCAGTGACAGGGGGTGATTGATGGGTGATTGATAGGTGATTGACAGGTAATTAGTGGGTTATTACAGGGGAGAACAGATGTAAATATTGCACTGGCGAATTGATAAGGGGGGTCTAAGGGCAATCTGAGCGTGTAGGCGGGTGATTGGGTGCCCGCAAGAGGCAGATTAGGGTCTGATCTGATGGGTAACAGTGACAGGTGGTGATAGGGGGTGATTGATGGGTAATTAGTGGGTGTTTAGGGTAGAGAATAGATGTAAACACTGCACTTGGGAGGTGATCGGACGTCGGATCTGCGGGCAATCTATTGGTGTGGGTGGGTGATCAGATTGCCCGCAAGGGGCAGGTTAGGGGCTGATTGATGGGTGGCAGTGACAGGGGGTGATTGATGGGTGGCAGTGACAGGGGGTGATTGATGGGTGATTGACAGGTGATTGACAGGTGATCAGTGGGTTATTACAGGGAAGAACAGATGTAAGTAATGCGCTGGCGAATTGATAAGGGGGGGTCTGAGGGCAATCTGAGCGTGTGGGCGGGTGATTGGGTGCCCGCAAGGGGCAGATTAGGGTCTAATCTGATGGGTAACAGTGACAGGTGGTGGTAGGCAGTGATTGATGGGTGATTGATGGGTAATTAGTGGGTGTTTAGGGTAGAGAATAGATGTAAACACATTGGGTGGTGATCTGATGTTGGATCTGCGGGCGATTTATTGGTGTGGGTGGGTGATCAGATTGCCCGCAAGGGGCAGGTTAGGGGCTGATTGATGGGTGGCAGTGACAGGGGGTGATTGATGGGTGATTGATGGGTGATTGACAGGTGATTGACAGGTGATCAGAGGGATAGATGCATACAGTACACAGGGGGGGGGGGGGGGGGGCTGGGCAGGGAGGCCTGGGGAGAATCTGAGGGGTGGGGGGGTGATCAGGAGGGGGCAGGGGGATAAAAAAAATAGCGCTGACAGATAGTGACAGGGAGTGATTGATGGGTGATTAGGGGGGTGATTGGGTGCAAACAGGGGTCTGGGGGGTGGGCAGGGGGGTTCCTCATGGGTGCTGTGGGCGATCTGGGGCGGGGGGGGGGAAATCAGTGTGCTTGGGTGCAGACTAGGGTTGCTGCAGCCTGCCCTGGTGGTCCCTCGGACACTGGGACCACCAGGGCAGGAGGCAGCCTGTATAATACACTTTGTAAACATTACAAAGTGTATTATACACTTTGTATGCGGCGATCGCAGACTTAACATCCCGCCGGCGCTTCCGTATGGCCGGCGGGATGTTGCGGCGGGTGAGCGGCGCCAGGTGGAGGCGGAGGATCGCGTCACGGATGACGCGATCGCTCCGCCCATGCCCCTACAAGGACCGCCGCCTTTGGGCATGAGCTGGTCCTTGTGGGGTCCACTTCCCGGCCGCCTCTGTGCGTTAGGCGGTCGGGAAGTGGTTAATCTCCAGATACCTCCCCGCCCGGACCCTCCGTTCCTCACAGGAGACCCTCTTGTCCTCCAGCCTAGTCACCTCCTCTCACTTTCGCATCCAATACTTCTCACGGGTTGTCCCTCTCCTTTGGAACTCTCTCCCTCAGCCGATTAGTCATGCCACGAGTCTGGAAACCTTCAAACGTACTCTGAAAACACACCTGTTCAGACAAGCCTATAATTTGCTATAGGCAGCACTGAAGGCACACTGGCTCACCCACTAATCCTTGTGTTTCCTTCCCTTTTGTTTCTTCCGCACTACCCTCTAGATTGTAAACTCGCAAGGGCAGGGACATCCTCCTAGTGTTTCTCATACTGCTGTAATTTTAACATATGTACATGTACCAACTACATATCAACTATGTATGTATCTGTATTTATTCTATTCAATGGCATGACTGTACAGTGTCTTGTATTTATGTATATTTGTTCCCCATTATTTGTTTGTACTATGTACAGCGCTACGGAAGATGTTGGCGCTATATAAATAAAAGATAATAATAATAATAAGCACCTAATAGTTCACTTTCAATTTCCAAAGTTATTAAATGGCTTATTTCAAATATTAGACTTTTGTCCCATATTATATAAAGTTTTGTATGAAGGTTCAATACACTTTAAAATGACATCCAGTTGACAGAGCTGAGTCACACATCAAGGCTCCTTAAATACTCTTGATTATCAACATAGGTAGTACTCACAGATTATGATACTGACAAATTGCACATTTTGAACACTCTTTATAGCACTACATATTTCTTATTAGAACAAGTAAAAACATTGATTCTGCAGTTTTACATGACAGATGAACCTTGTATCAATGTCTGCTTCCCTTGCTTAATTGTTATTGTGTCTGTAGGCAAGAAGATAAACTATCTTTATTTGGCATTTACATATCTCACTATTTGATCAAAATATTTGTCTGAAATTGAACAAGGGATGAAGGAATGAGAAAGCACTTCAGATGCCACCTAAGGCAGCAGTATGGTTAGGATTACCCTAAGGGTTTGACAGAAGGTACTGCATAATAATTATCCTTAAGGAATTTGCATCTAAAATTATCCTCAATTATCCTCAATGTATTCACTAATTAAAATGATAAGAAAAATAAAAATGCCATCCGTCTCTTTTCTGCAGAAAAAAAGGAATTTCCCAAGACAGTAAAAGATGCACTACAATATACAGATCCATTGTGTTACAGAAAATCCTCTTTGATTTCTTAAAGCGGAACTGTAAATAGTTTTTAAACTAACCGAGCCTCCGTTTTCCCGCCGCCGTTTCGTTCTGTTCCTAGACTTCTAAGTCGATGCCAGCCAAGCGTATCTTTTCTTCGCGTTCCCCTCTGCAATAGCAGGGGATGCAGAGAAAGGATACGCATGGCCAGAGCCGCGCAGGCGCAGTAGCCCGGCAGCGAAACCAAAAGCAGCTAGCGGCGGGAGAACGGAGGCTCGGGCAGGACCGGTGCGGGACAGGACGGCTGCTGGGGACTTGCAGAAGCCCCAGGTAAGTGAAGCACTGTGTTTAAAACTATTTACAGTTCCACTTTAAAGCCTACTTGAAGCGAACAAAGTGTTAAATATTAGATACTTACCTTAGTAGCGAGAAGCCTCTGAATAGTGCATAGGCTCAGAGGGAGATACCGGTTGCATGGCAGATGAAAACCGCTGTTATTTCCCACAATGCAACAAGGCTCACAGACTGGAAACTGTCAGGACCTAGGTTCTGACATCACACTGTGGGAGGGATTTCACCACAATATCAGCCATACAGACCCCCTGATGATTTCTCATAGGAAAAGAGATATCAGCTACTGATTGGGATGAAGTTCAATGTTTGGTTACAGTTCCTCTTTAAGTAAACAATATTTTTTTTTCTCACTACTTGATTGGCTGTTTAAAATCAACACTGCAATGTCTTGTTGTACTTTTGCCTCAATAAACCACCTACATTTCTGGTACATTTGGGAGCTGGACGATCAAACTGGCCAGTGTGGCCTGCAGAAGAGAAGACCTTTCTTAGAACTAAACTGCAGTCATTCACCTGTGCCTATACACTAATATGCTGCAGTATGTGAATAGTAATGGATTTTTACTAAAAAGCTTTTACTATAAGGCCCCGTTCACACTGCACGCGTTTCCAGCCCCGTTTTGGAAACGCGTGCAGGTGGCTGACACGCACGACATCAGACAGTGCATAGAGTGCACTGTCTGATGTTCACACTGAATGCGTTCTGGACCTGTGTGGTCCGGGAACGCATGCTGCACGCATTTTTTGCCAAAACGCGTGGCTGTCCCATTCACTTTTCAGTGATGGGATCAGCCACGCAACGCATACAAACGCGGATGGCGTGCGTTCGTACGCGTTGCGTTCTGCGTGCAGGCCTGTCCGCGTTTGTAATGTGAACGCGGCCTTAAGTGTCTGTGTAACAGCAGGTAAGGAACAAATGTTGGGCAACTTGAAGATGGGCAGGAGCCCGGAACAGTGGACTGTCTTGCCCTTTAGTTCTTAAATGTATGTCTATTCTTAATCAATAAACAAAGATTAATCCAGAGAGGTGGTGCAGATCTCTACATTTTGGTGATTTTTATTGAAGTTCCTGAGATACCCAGGGAGTAATTTCTGCACGCCTCACCCCCTTATTTTGGGTGGTTGGCCAGAGAGTGTGACTTTGCATATAGAAAAATTAACAGCAGGTAAGGAAGCATTTTTAAGATGAACATTTCTATATTTTTTGCAGATCAGTTTTAAATATCCGAAAAAGAAAATATTTAGCAGCATTACATCTTCATGTAAAAAACCCCCACAATTGTTGGGGTAGCAGATTCATTGTCAGCCATGGATTTTGCCTAGTATTTGTACATATAGTAATACCCGAAGCAGCAATAAAGTATGAAACAAACTGCATTTTACTACAGTACACACATATATTACACCACTGCTTTTCTATGGTCCCTTGAAATTAAGCTCTTTTATGCAACTTTACAACAGAAACACATCTAATTTAAAAATTCTGCTTTATAATTAAATTTCTAATTTAAGGTTCTAAGGCAATCTTTGTGAAGACCCACGTGAAGCCACTTTATTGTACTAGGAGGCACTGCCATAACAAGTAGTAAACTGTAATGATAACTGTAAAAATACTGTTTTGTGAATTAACAAGAAATATGTTTGGAATGAGTTTCATTTAGATTAATAAACATAGAATTTGTGTGGAGTATAAAGTAACATGATCTCTTAATTACAGCATAAAATAGGACACACATTTATTAGTGAGTAAGTAAAACAAAATAAATACCTCCAGTTTCTGCACTTCCTAATAATTGATTATAAAAGTATATATATATATATATATATATATATATATATATATATATATATATATATATATATATATATATGTATTTTTTTCCCCTTTAGTCTTCATTCACAGTTGGACGTTGTAGAGCTGCTTTATAAACTCTTATAACGCAGCTTACCGCACTGCAATGCTAATCCTATGGGACGTTCACAGTGCGATGTTATGCTGGGCATACACGGCAGTTTCTCCAGGTCAGATGACCTGCCGGATAGATTCCCCACTCAATCCGAGCGTGAATCGATCCGCGCGCATGCGGGGACGAGCGGGGACGCGGCGGGGGTCGATCCAGCGGCTAATCGGCCGCCGGATCGACCCGTGTATGCCCAGCATCAGTGTCGAATTGTAATGTGTAGCGTTATGGTAACACACTGCTGTAGTGCATTACCGCTAAACACACATGTTACTAGGTACAGGAAAGCATAAAGCATACTTTTCATTGCCTGTATACTTACTGTACCTACAGTACTTTATGCAACGATAATGCAGCATTTTTTTGCATTGCATTGTAATGCTGCGTTGGGACTTTAACGTCACATTACAACGCAATGTCCCACTGTGAATGAGGCCTGAGGTTACTTTCACAGTGGGACATTGCATTGCGACGTTAAAGTTGCAACTCAAAATTGCAACGCAATGCCACTAAAAAGTCACAATGCACTTTAACACCACATTAATGTGGCATAAAATAGGTACAGTGAGGCATACAGGCAATGAAAAGTATGCTTCCATGTATCTGTTAAGATCTGCGTTTACAGGAAATGCACTGCAGCAGTGCGTTACCATAATGCAACATTTACAACGCTACCTTAACGTCGCACTGTGAACACTGCATAGCCTTAACATTGCAGTGCGGTAAACTGCGTTATTAAGACTTTATAATGCAGGACATAAATGTCCCACTGTGAACGTAACCTACATCAACTGATTAAACTGAAATGTAGTTGCTATGGATTTTTAATAAATAATTGAGATCACTTTTGCACACTTAAAGGGAACCAGAGATGAATGATTCACACAAAATAAACATATCAGTCGATAGTTTGTAAAGAATAAATGCTCTACCTGATAATTTCGCCACTCTGGTGTGCCTTTTTGAGTGTTTTTTTTATCCATTATTGCTGCAGGAGAAATCCAATATGGCTGACAGCTCTTATCCCTTCTGCTTCCAGGTTATGAGCTGTCTAGTCTCTATGAGACTATAGACAAGCAGGGTTGCTGCTGCAGCCTTTCATCTGTGTGCTTTCAACTTTATTATTCTACCATGCTGTGTGGCTGCCTGTAGGAAGTGTCTCTCATAGAAATGAAACTGCGTACAATAGATAATAATGATGATTTGCTGCACACAGATCACACAGCCACACTTGTTTGTTTCAGAGCTTCTTTCTGCAGGAGCAGCCCCTCCCATGTCATCAGCTCTGAGTATGCAAAGTAGGAAAGCTGAGCCAGGAGGGGGCAGGCTTGGGCTTGAAAAGACTCCACAGAAGACTGACTCAGCTATAATGATTCCAGGTCAAACCTAGACTGAATGCTCAGTCGGGGACAGATTAAGCAGAGAAGAATAAAACTAAAAGCAGGGTAGGTGTTTACTGTCACGTTTCCACTGATAAATGTAATAAAATACATGAGGGTGCTTCGTCTCTGGTTCTCTTTAATTCTAAAGTGAGTTTCAAATAAAGTGCCAGAGTTAGAATGCATAAGGAGGGGGCTAGGCTATTGCTTCCTAGGAGATACTGATATGTTTGCAGTGCTCTATAACAAAAAACACACTAGGAATAAAAGACAATATCTATGGTAGATTAAATAAATAGGTGTTCATCCAATATAAAATTGTAATTGCTTTTATTTACTTTGATGAAATAGCTAAATTAAAACATATATAAATCAAATACATAAGGTCACCATATAAAATATTAAACACGTAGAAACTAAAACCCGTAGGATAGTTCATAGAAAAACAAAACAAAACCTCTGTGTAGTAGGCAGTAGCGAGCAATCACTGTAAATAGATGGAGACACTGATGGTACTGTAAAATTGAAAATTGAAAAATGTATAGATTCTGAAAGAGATACAATCTTAGCAGAGTAGTCAGAGTCCTTAATGTCCAGAAAAGATGTGGCGTCTACTAGTACACACTTGTATTGCATTACAATTTACAACATTTGTAAAGTGCTTTTCTCCCTGAGGACTGTATGCTTACAATCAGTTCATCAAACACAGTTCATTTGTGCTAAACTTGAAGTTAAAATCTACTCCATATAGATAAATACTGCCAAAATATCAGTAGGCCTTCTGCTCTCCACACTCCTTTTACCCCAACAGGGATCAATACCTCTATGTGTGACACCAGCCAGTAGTCAAAATAAATGTCCAACAGACACTATTACCTCAAGGATTAAGCAATGTACCAGGGAGTCATACAGGAGCCTGTGAACCACAAGGAGCTTTCCAAGCACTGTAGAAACAATGGATTTAATGCTGATGGCTTTTATTGGCTATGCACATACCACAGTAATACACAAGCAGCCCAAGTGATTTCATGAGACTGTGTTGGGTTGAGGGTGGGACATCTAAGTTGGTTACATCACTTGTCTCTAATTCTGGAAGTCCTCATTTAATCTGGACACTACCACCTTTCTCGAGATGTGCACTATACTAGTAATATTTACTTATGTAGATGGAGAGTCCCTAAATTACTTTGAAATTACACTGTACCAGTTCAGTAGTGCTGTGTGTAAAGTATCCCTTTGCTATGCAGTTTTATCACGTGTTTATTTTGCCCCAGAAATGGTATTTAACACATTTGGGACTAGACAGCTCTGGTCCCTTAACCTCCTGGACATTACGCATGCCGGAGGGTTTGCAGCTGACAGTCCCCCATTATAATTTTAAGTGATTGTGTAGTTGTAATATGTTCAGCTAGCACTAGGCTAGCTAGCAATGGTGGCCGGCATCCCCCTGATTACTTCTGATCCCCCCGATCGCCGCTAAATACATTACCCCCTCTGGATCCAGCGATCGGCGCAGCCTCCCCGGACATCTCCGCTTTTCTCTATAGGGAGGATCAAACATGACGTCATGACGTCGGCGACGTCATGCGCAGACCCGATCCTCTCCATAGAGAGGACCGGAGATGTGCAGGGTGGCTGCGCCATCGCTGGATCTAGGGGGGGGGGGGTAATGTATTCAGCGGCGATCGGGGGGATCAGAAGTAATCAGGGGGAAGCTGGCCACCATTGCTAGCTAGCCTAGTGCTAGCTGAACATATTACAACTACACATCACTTAAAATCATAATGGGGGACTCCTGGGGACAGCCGGCGGTATGCCCGACACGGTGTTGGGCATACCGCTAAGGGGGTTAAGGACCAAAGCGGTCTTTTCCCTATTGTACCCTGTGATTACTGTGCTTGACTCACAGCAAGCATGGTGTCAGCAGCCAATGGAATTGGCTCCTGACTGAAATGCTGAGGCACTTGCGGGTGCAGTGACAGAACAGTGTCGGGAATGGGGAAGATGGCTTGACTGTGCGGCTGTGACTAAATGGCCTTTACATCCTGTCAGAGCCACTCATACAACAGCAGGACTTAGATTGCAACTACGGTATGTCAATACGGAAGCGATTAAAAGACCTTTGCAGAAAAAATGACGCCAGTTGTGTTAACCACTGTTTTAGCAGTATTGCTTACTGCCATAATCAGCTAAGTGTATATCTTTGAGAGGCAGATGAAGCAGAGTTACCTATCTGTTATATATGGAAGAGGATGGTCTATTCAGAAAAATAAATACTAGCTTCATAGATATTATATTTAGAGATTAACTCCATTAGGACTTGTTTCTCTGCTACTGAAATCAGAGGTGGCATATGAGCAAGTGTTTCCAGAGGACAGGTAGATACGAGAACAATGTCCTCATTTGTAGCAGAATGTTTAGCAATCCACTTTGGCATACTTTTCACAGGAAATTTCGTTTTTTGTGCTTTGGGAGTGGGTTGTTTATTTTGGAGTTGAGAGATAGCCACATTCATTTAGAAGTCTCCATTCTGTGATTTCTTCATTTTTCATTTCCTCTAGATTGTAAGCCTTTGGCAGGGTCCTCCTCCTTATGTCTCCTACCTGTTCATGCACCTCCATTACCGTACAACCATTCCATGGATCTAAGTGAGCTTGACTAGAGATGTCCCGAACCGTTCGCCGGCGAACATCTCAGCATCTCTGGGCCCTGTACTACTTCTGGGTCGCTATGACCCGGAGTAGTACGCCTGCGCTGGCCGTCAGTGCGCGTCCTAGATCGCGCTCCTGTTGCTGGGCACTTTCTGCGCATGTGCGTGATGTCATGCGTGATGTCATGAGTGCCATCTCTAAGCTCGACTTGCCTAATCTCCATGCTACCATCCAGTGGCTGACTAGGCATTACCTTGTACTCATACTGTGCTGCATGATCTGGTCTTTCTTGTATTCCTGTGTTGTCTTGTTGCTGTATGTCAACCCTAAATATTGTCTGTAACCTTAATGTACAGCACTGAGAAATATGTTGACACTTTATAAATACAAAACATACATAAATAATACATTTTCTAAACAAGTACCATATTTCTGCATATTAAAGTGGACCTAAACTCTTGCACAGGACACAAGAACACCGTAGAGAAATGCCCCCTGTATGTATTTAGAGAGTTTAGCCTGTCTATTTCTCTCTTATATGTGGCTTATCACCACTGTGATTTGATCTCTTCAGCTGTGTCAGCTCAGGAATCTCCTCTGCGGCAACTGCTAATTTGTAAACACAGGATGTTAACCGTTTGTCTGCTTCCATGAAAGCAGGAAGTAGACACACGGCAGATTTATTGCAGTTATTGTATCCGCGGTAACAAATAGATATTTTTCTTTAAAATGTTATTATGCTGTTGTGTATATTTTAGAGCAGAGAGGACATTTTGAGTTCAGGTCTGCTTTAAGGATAATTGACATATGTGGGCGGTAATGCAATGATCTACAAGATACCTCTGAAACGGTCCACTTCAAAGTGGGAGGATAATTACTTAATTCTATTGCTATATTACATAATTTTACTTTGCTGTAGGTTTTCTTTCCATAGTCTATAACTAGTGTAATAAATGTATAAATATACTCAAGGCTGCAGGTTTAAAATCCCAGCTTGTCTAATTTACACAGGTAGGAACACTCTTCTGACAAAGGAAACATATGTTCTGCACATTTGCGTCTTTTGGTGTCAGTATTTTGGGATTAATATGAACGGGTTTTATGCTGGTCATACACAAACAACTGAAAGGTAGGCAAAGCGGAGCACGGCTGAATAATTTTACTTTATTCTGCAGGTGTATAGGCAACATATGTTTCCGAGGGGGCCTGGGGAACTAGCTGCTTAAAAACAATATTCTTGTGCTGAGCAGCAGAATGTCTTCGTCTTTATTTAAAAGAACATTTGATTTTTACGTGGACTTTTCAGTGAACTTTTAACAAGATCTGCTTAGTGCTTAGCTGTTTCTGGAAATTAAAGATGCCCATTTAAAGGAGAGTTATGTTGAAAAAATGAAGATAAATTGTTTTTGCATACGAGCATCGACAAAATGGCTGCCCTAAGGTAGCACACCAGCTAAAGACATTTCAAAGATAATTTGTCTCCACAGAACACATGTGGATGGTTTATGTCTTTGGAATTAGATTAAGTCTATCAGTAAGCTAGACAACATCTTTCAACGGCAAGCCTAGCCAGTTTATTTAAGTAAAGTGCGTCACAATTCAATAACTAGCCATTAAAGCACTGCTTGTAACTCAGTCTGAAGGGACAAAGACATAGCAGAGGGGGGAAACGGTGATCCACTACATTTCAAGAGTATCGCTATTGAAAATTGGTCAGTTAGTTAAAGGGTTGCTTGGACCACTTACTAGTACATAAAATTCCTGTCAATAATTAGAGATGGCAATGCTTAAGAGAACACATGGAGAAGCATGTGATCAGTTTGATCAGCTGATAGATTTGTAAGGTTCTGGCTTCCTGTGATGACTTCCTGCCTAAACACATGATCAAGACCAGCAAATCAGAGCCTTACAAATCTATCTGCTGATCAAACTGATCACATGCTTCTCCATGAGTTCACCTCAGCATTTCCATCCCTATCAATAATATGAGGCACGAGTTTCATTCCAAAGCCTTGGGTCTTCCTCTCTGGAGCCCTGAGTTTCCCTCCTCATTATATCTGTTACACAATGTAAACACAACACATGTAGAGTATATTTTTTCATGAATATGTTTCCCATAAAGCAGATTCAAAATGTGGAGTCTGAATACAGTGGATTAATTAAATCTGGTGGATTAAGAGGTATAGCTGCACATTGCCTGTATGGAATGCATGCACTTACTGTATATTGTGAAGGTTTAGCTATCAACTGGCAAAATATGTAGACCCTACACCAAAGATAGAAGTGAAATAAAAAACAACAATAATAAGAAAAGGAGGATTCTGGGGCCGGACTGATGAAGCATTATGGTATTTGTAAATTAAGATAACATGGATTAGAACATACCAGAAGGCACATGTCCTTTTATTCGGCAAATACATTTCTCTGAAAGTAATTTTGATTTTGAGTTCAACAACCTCTTGGTATTTTTTGTGTTAATTTTATATTCACAAAACAATAATATGTACCGGTAATTCCCTGGTTTTGAAAAGAGAAAACAAAATAATGGCCTATTTGTGTTTCAAGAAAGTATAATACTCTCACATGCAGAAACATAAGATCTGAACAACAAATAGAAAGACAATGTGAGTCACTTAATTACGAAAAAAGCCCAAAGTATTCACAATTATAGAGGAAAGACATCTCAACCTCATCCGCAAAAGAGAAACCTATTCAACTAAGGACTTATAAGAACCTAGAATTTAGCCTGGTTTATTGGTTATGGTAAAAGTAGACACATTTATATAATTTGGGACAAACAAGTAAAATATGTAAGTAACAGATTACTTTCATTTAAAGGGAAGGTCCAAGCAAAAAAAAAAAATGAGTTTCACTTACCTGGGGCTTCTACCAGCCCCATGCAGCCATCCTGTGCCCTCGTAGTCACTCACTGCTGCTCCAGTCCCCCGCTGGCAGCTTTCTGACCTCGGAGGTCAGGGCCGAATTGCGTACATTTTTACACATTCCCGCTAGTGCAGGAACATTAACACATACATTTTTATGCGTTAGTGGTGCAACACATACATTTTTGTTCCTGCACTAGCTGGAATGCGTAAAAATGTATACAATGTGGCCCTGACCTCCGAGGTCAGAAAGCTCCCAGCGGGGGACTGGAGCAGCAGTGAGTGACTACGAGGGCACAGGATGGCTACATGGGGCTGGTAGAAGCCCCAAGTAAGTGAAACTCATTTTTTTTTTTTGCTTGGACCTTCCCTTTAAAGAAGTACAATAATGTAATAAAACATAACCATAATAAAATAAGCAAAACATCAACATATTGCCTATAGCCAGCCAGAAAGAAATGCAATATACTTAAATTACTATTATTAAGATTTAATTGGACAGGATAAAAAAAAAACATTAAAAGCTATTTTTGTGAGTATATGCATCAACCAATTCATACTAGACATGAACACTGCCTTGCTTTTTAAAGCCACACGTCTTCCATTGCAGGCTCTGTTACTGCATCCAGTGAATAGAGATATAGCGAACGGTTCGCCGGCGAACGGTTCCAGGTGAACTTTAGTGGTTCGCGTTCGCCTGCACCAGGCGAACTTTTGCGGAAGTTCGATTCGCCCCATAATGCACTATGAGGGTCAATTTTGACCCTCTATCATCACAGTCAGCAGGCACATTGTAGCCATTCAGGCTACACTAAGCCATGGAGCCCCACCCCCCTTATATAAGGCAGGCTCGCCGGCCATTACACTCACTCGTGTGCCTGCTAGAGACAGACTAGAGACAGCTGCTGCAGACTTGTTCTCCTAGGGACAGATTAGTTAGGTTCTTGGCTGCTTAGCTTGCTCCTGGCTGATTATTATTGTTTTTACAGCACCCCTGAACAGCTCTTTTCAGAGCTAATCTGTAACGATCGGTGTCAGCACGCAGAGAGAATCTGATTATTGGTGATCTGCAGTATCACCAAGAATGCAGATATATACCTGATTATTGATGATCTGCAGTATCACCGATAATCAGATATATCGCTAACCTCTGGACACCCAGCAAAAGAACACAATAAAGACAGTAATATATCACAGAAGTGTGGAAATATCCACCACACGGCAATTCCTCAGAGGTGTGGTTACCTCTGAATGGGAACCCCGTGAGTGAGATCCTCTAACCAGGCAGAGTGAGGAATCTCGACCCCTAGCAGTAATCGTCTGCTTGGGGCAGGCGTCTCGGAGAGGCAAGCCTCAGAGAAAACCCTCTAGTGGTAGACGTTCCACTGAAGGGAGAAAGGTCAGACAGGCAAGGGTTCAGCAACAGAGATGACGGCAGCGGTACAGGAGCGGAAGGCAGAAGAGTAATCGGTAATCAGGCAGAGGATCGGCAACAAGGATCAGATAGGCAAAAGTACAATAGCGTAGAGAGAAAGAGTAGTCAAGGATAGCCGAAGTCAAAACACAGATACAATATCAAAGTACAATCCTACCTAAGGTGTGAAATCCTTAGTATCAACACCAGGGCACTGAGCTAAGGTCTGAGCGCTAACACAGCAATGTATTCACGACAGCAGACAAGGAGCAACTGAAGCCCAGCTCCTTATATGCTGAGAGTCCCTCAGCTAATCCGCCCAGAAGCCTAACCAAGCAGAAAGCTTCCTGATGTCAGCTGACAGGAGAGTCAGCTGACCCTCCTATGTAGGAGGTAAGAGTCCTGCCTCCTTGCGCGCGCGTGTGACCCTCTGTCTCAGTGCATCAGAGAGGCCAGGCCCCGAGTCCATGCGTGCCCGCGTACCAAAGTCCGCTAGCCGCATTGCGGGACCCGCCGGCGTGTTGCCAGTAGCGGCGGCGGTGTCCGCATCCATCTGTGCCCGCAATTCCGCATGAGCGGTGGAGCCTGTCGGCTGGGAAGCGGAGACCGCCGCCATGTTGCCCCGCGTGGCGGCGTTGTCTCCGCTATCCCTCACATAACCCTGTACTTTTTTTTTCTGTGTGTCAAACTGACACTTTTGTTGCGTGCACAGCCTTGCTAATTCATAGTGTGTGTGCCACTGCCAGCAGCCCAGCACATTCATTGACTACCTGTGTGTGTGACAGGGAGCTGCACATTGTACTACCCAGTACTGCATATACCCAGCACCTGTTGTGTTTACTTAACCCACCTCATCACTGCATATACCTAGCTGTTGTGTTGAGTGAACTCACCTCACTGCATATAACTACCTTTACTCTTGAGTAAACCCACCTCACTGCATCTAACTACCTTTACTGTTCAGTGAATCCACCTCACTGCATCTAACTACCTGTTGTGTTGAGTGAACCCAGCTTACTGCATCTAAGTACCTGTTGTGTTGAGTGAACCCAGCTCACTGCATCTAACTACCTGTTGTGTTCAGTGAACCCACCTCACTGCATATACCTAGCTGTTGTGTTAAGTGAACCCACCTCACTGCATATATAACTACCTTTACTGTTGAGTGAACCCACCTCACTGCATCTAACTACCTGTTGTGTTCAGTGAACCCAGCTCACTACATCTAAGTACCTTTACTGTTCAGTGAACCCACCTCACTGCATCTAACTACCTTTACTGTTCAGTGAACCCACCTCACTGCATCTAACTACCTGTTGTGTTGAGTGAACCCAGCTCACTGCATATACCTAGCATCCCCATGAGATGAACAAAATGGACAAACCAGGTAGAGGAAGAGGTAGAGGCAGACCCAGAGGAAGGCCACCAGGCACCGGCAGGTCTATGCGAGGTGGTGTTGCTGTGATTTCGTGCGGACCTGGCCCAAAATACAGTGCTCAGAAGAAGGCACTTGCCACCACTTCCCAAAATTGTGAGGACGTGCTTGAGTGTTTAACACGGAATACCTCATCTCCCGCAGCCACCAGCGCTACAACAAGCACCACATCCGTGGCATTTGACACTTCGCAGGAGATATTTGGTGGTGGTGAATTCACTGATTCTTAGCCACTACTGCAACAACAACAAGAAGGCGCAGGTACACCACCTCATACGTCTGAGTTAGGTGGCGATAGTATGGACGTAACGTGTGAGGAGGGGGATGATGAACCACCTGAAGTTGGTGCAGTTGAGGAGGTGTCTGAGGAAAGCGAAGCTGGGCAGGAGGATTATGATGACGATTATACGGATGCCACGTATGTTCCCAGTAGAGGAGATGACCAGGGGGACAGTTCAGAGGGGGAGTCAGAGAGGAGTAGGAGGAGACGACTCCATGATAGAAGCAGAGGGAGCTCATCCTCAGAAACAGCTGGGGGCAGTGTCCGGCGCCATGTATCGCCAGCTATGAACAGCCAGCCAACATGCCCTTCAACGTCAGCTGCTGATGCCACCATAGCGCCATCACCCCAGGGGGGCTCAGCGGTTTGGACATTTTTTAACATGTGTGTCTCAGTTCGGAGCAAAGCCATCTGTTCTCTCTGCCAGCAAAAATTGAGCCGTGGAAAGGCCAACTCTCACGTAGGGACAAGTGCCTTACGAAGGCACCTGGAGAAAAGGCACAAACAGCTATAGCAAGAACACCTGAGGAAAAGCAGCACCCAAAAGACAAGCCACCCTCCTTCTCCTCTTACTCCTTCAGGTGCATCGTCTTCATCCGCTTTCTCCTTTGCACCTTCACAGCCACCCTCCTCCACACCGCCTCTTCCCTTGAGCGGTTCCTTCTCCTCTGCCCACAGCAGTACCCAGCTGTCCGTGAAGGAAGTATTTGAGCGTAAGAAGCAAATGTCTGCCAGTCGCCCTCTTGCCCGTCGTCTGACAGCTGGTGTGGCGGAACTATTAGCTCGCCAGCTATTACCATACAAGCTGGTGGAGTCGGAGGCTTTCCATAAGTTTGTGGCCATTGGGACACCGCAGTGGAAGATACCAGGCCGCAATTATTTTTCACAAAAGGCCATACCCAAACTGTACCGTGCAGTTGAGAGGCAAGTGGTGTCATCTATTGCGAAGAGCGTTGGGTCAAGGGTCCACCTGACCACGGATGCCTGGTCTGCCAAGCACGGTCAGGGCCGCTACATTACGTACACAGCCCAATGGGTCAACCTGGTGACCGATGGCAGCCAGTGGTGCTCAGCAGAGCTCGAATATTCGAGTAGCTCGAATATTCGAGCTCTTTTTCAGCTATTCGAGCTCGGTATTCGAGCTCCGAATAGCTGGAGCTATTCGAATGGGCTATCCGAGTACACTCGAATAGCCCATTCACTATTCGAGCTATTCGAGCAACCCGGCGCTATTCGAGCTCGGTACCGAGCTCGAATAGCGTCATAGCCCAGATTGATGTCCTTAGAGCCAATCAGAGGGCTCCCAGGCCCTCTGACGGCAGCCAATCACAGAGGGGGACCCTGGCCAGCCCCTACCCTATAAATAGCGGCCGCCATGTTCCGTTTCTCCGTGCTTGCCTGAGACTTGTACAGAGAGAGAGTTGCTCCTTTGTGCTTTGGCTTAGCAAGAGCTCTATTGTGGTCATTTACCTAGCGTTTTTGCTCACATACACCTCCTATACACACCTATATTGTTGTTAGTTATTTAGACATTGTATTTTAGTTAGTAGCTTGTGTGTTACATTAGAGACAGGCAGCTGCTGCAAGCTTACAGGTTTAGGCCTCAGGGGGGCCTTGCCTCTGTGGGCAGCTGTCCTCTGTTTATTTCTCTCATCTATACCAGTATTTCTGCTGTCCTTTACTAATAGTATTGTAGTTATACTGTACTAGGAGTAGGACACTCACTGACTGTCACTGTTTATAGGCTACTAGCTAGCTCCTGCGTGTGTGCACTCACTCACTGTCTGTGTGTACACACACTCTATTTCCTTCTGATTACTGATAGATTATTGTTAGTTAGTTGTACTTACTTACTACTTACTCTTACTGTACCCGTAGGGACACTCACTGTCACTGTTCATATAGGCTACTAGCTCCTGCGTGTGCGCACTGCACTCACTGTCTGAGTGTACACACACAACACACACTCTATTTCCTTCTGATCGCTGATTGATTATCGTAATTAGTTAGTTGTACTTACTGTTACTACTTACTCTTACTGTACTAGGAGTCTAGGACACTCAGTCACTGTCCATAGGCTACTAGCTCCTGCGTGCGTGCACTCACTGTCTGAGTGTACACACACCCACACTCCATTTCCTTCTGATCGCTGATTGATTATCGTAATTAGTTAGTTGTACTTACTGTTACTACTTACTCTTACTGTACTAGGAGTCTAGGACACTCAGTCACTGTGTTCATAGGCTACTAGCTCCTGCGTGCGTGCACTCACTGTCTGAGTGTACACACACCACCCACACTCTATTTCCTTCTGATCGCTGATTGATTATTGTAATTAGTTAGTTCTACTTACTGTTACTACTTACTCTTACTGTACTAGGAGTCTAGGACACTCAGTCACTGTGTTCATAGGCTACTAGCTCCTGCGTGCGTGCACTCACTGTCTGAGTGTACACACACCCACACTCCATTTCCTTCTGATCGCTGATTGATTATTGTAATTAGTTAGTTCTACTTACTGTTACTACTTACTCTTACTGTACTAGGAGTCTAGGACACTCAGTCACTGTGTTCATAGGCTACTAGCTCCTGCGTGCGTGCACTCACTGTCTGAGTGTACACACACCCACACTCCATTTCCTTCTGATCGCTGATTGATTATTGTAATTAGTTAGTTCTACTTACTGTTACTACTTACTCTTACTGTACTAGGAGTCTAGGACACTCAGTCACTGTGTTCATAGGCTACTAGCTCCTGCGTGCGTGCACTCACTGTCTGAGTGTACACACACCCACACTCCATTTCCTTCTGATCGCTGATTGATTATTGTAATTAGTTAGTTCTACTTACTGTTACTACTTACTCTTACTGTACTAGGAGTCTAGGACACTCAGTCACTGTGTTCATAGGCTACTAGCTCCTGCGTGCGTGCACTCACTGTCTGAGTGTACACACACCCACACTCCATTTCCTTCTGATCGCTGATTGATTATTGTAATTAGTTAGTTCTACTTACTGTTACTACTTACTCTTACTGTACTAGGAGTCTAGGACACTCAGTCACTGTGTTCATAGGCTACTAGCTCCTGCGTGCGTGCACTCACTGTCTGAGTGTACACACACTAAATTTACTTGTGATTACTACTGATTATTGTAACTGCTAGTTGTACTTCCTGACTGTTACTACTTACTTACTGTACTAGGGGACACTCACTCAGTCACCTCACCAACCAACCCACTCCATTAAAGTACCCCACTTTTCACCCGCCCTTTTAAAAAACTTTTGTCTATACGCCCAAAACATTGAAGATGTCTGGAAGTGGCAGCCAGCGCGGTTTGGGCAAGGGGAAGGGCAGCAAGGGAATCAGGAGGAGAGGGAGCAGCATTGTGGCAAGCCGCGGCCGCGGGCGCGCCACCATGCACAGTTCCGCAGCAGCAGCAGCAGCGTCAGTGGCTAACATTCCTCCCATAGCCACTGGCCGTGGACGCCTTGGGCGCCGCCCAGCAGGAGCATCTGCAACTCACGCTGCAGAGACACAGCAGCAGCAGCGTGTAGCACCTGCTCCCATTTTCCTCCAGCCGGGTCGGAAACGTCCCATTGAGGAAAAGGATGCAGACACTGTGGTGCAACTCATGACGGAGGATGAGCAGCCCGCCATCAGCTCTGCATCCGAGGCCTCCACCCTCACCACCACCACCACCACCACCACCCCTGTTCGCAGCAGCCGCCCAGCAGGGCCTAGGGAGGAGGCCAGTTCACCATCAGTCGCCGACCTGTCACTCAGCAGTCTTTTTACCCCAGGCACCATCAGGGTATTGTCTGCTGTTGTTGGCGATTTTGAGGAGGAGATGCTGATGGGCACTTTGGGGGAGGAGGGATTGGACAGCAAGACTGTGGCGACAGTCAAGCGTCCCATCCATGCATCAGGAGAGGAGTTTGGGGGGTCATCATCCCAGCAGGACATGTTTCAGGAGGGGCATGATGATGATGACCCGGTGACAGACAGAGACTGGGTGCCACCACCTCCAGGGGATGTCGTCCTCAGCAGCTCTGAGGAGGAGGAGGAGGATGCGCTTGTGGGCCTTGCAAGGAGGCGCATCATTGCAAGCATTGGCAGCGTCCCACAGCCTGCTGGTGTCTCAGGCTCAGCAGCAGCAGCAGCAGCATCAGCCAGTACCACCACCAGCCGCACCCAAGCCCCCCCCCCAACCACCACAGGGAGACAGGCAGCAGCGCTTCCATGCCGTAGGGGGATGTTTCTGTCACCAATCTGGCGGTTTTTCACCATGCCCACTGTGTACAGCAAGTACGCCACTTGCAACCACTGTCAGCGGAAGTTGAGCAGAGGTGCAGACCCCTTAAAGTTCAGCACCAGCTCGCTCATCAACCACCTTGCGGCTAAACATTTCCACCAGCATGAGGAGTTCCAGAGGCTGAAGGCATCTGCTGCTGGCAGTGGCACCACACCCATCACTGCACAGCCTTCAGCAGCAGCAGCAGCAACAGCAGCCACCCGCCCTCCTGCTCCTCCAGCAGCACCAGCAGGAGTGCGGAAACGCACTGCTCCTCCCCCCTCTGCAACTCCTGCCGCCGACACTGAGGCCTGTTCTGGCAGCCAGTCCTCAGTGGCCTCCTCTGCTGTGTCTGCTGATTCCCGTGTCAGCAAAAGGCCACGCCAGAGCCTTTTGAGCGAGTCCTTCCAGGGGGTGGTTAGGGCTCTGCCTCCCAGCAGCCGTCGCGTGCGGCAGCTGAACGGCTTGCTGGCACGGGCCATGTGCTCCCAACTCCTGCCGTACACGCTCGTGCAGGAGGGGAGCGACATTCGTGCGCTGCTTGCTTGCGCAGCCCCAGACTGGCAGCTCCCCAGCAGGCACTTCTTTGCCCGCAAGGCCATTCCTGCACTGCACCGCTTTGTGATGGCCAATGTGGAGCGAGGGCTGGAGCACGCGGTTGGTGAAAGGGTCCACGTCACCATGGACTCCTGGAGCAGCCGCTTCGGGACAGGCCGCTACCTGTCCTTCACTGTCCACTGGGTCAGCTTGGTGGAAGGGGGTGAGGATGGGAGAGCAGCAGCGGGCACAGCAGCAGCAGCAACACAGTGGGTGGTGCCACCCCGCAGGGTCAGGGGAACTGCAGCAGGTTCCTCCGATCCTCTGCCATCCTCCGGCACACCTGGCCAAACCCCCCGCCTCAGCAGCAGCGTGAAGGCCCGCCACTGCCAAGCGCTGCTGCACTTGGTCAGCCTTGGGAAGACCAAGCTGACGGCAACCCATGTGTTGGCCAAACTCCAGGAGCAGGAGAGGATTTGGCTGACCCCCAGAGGCCTCAGAGTCGGAGAGGTGGTGGCCGACAATGGGGCCAATCTGGTTGCCGCAATAGACAGGGGAAACCTGACCCACATCCCCTGTCTTGCCCACGTGCTGAACCTGGTGGTGCAGAAGTTCCTGCGCACCTACCAGGGGATGGGCGAACTGCTGGAAACGGCAAGGAATGTTGTGCGTCACTTCCGGCGCTCGGCTGCAGCCTGTGCGAGCCTGGAAGACGTGCAAAAGGAGCTGGATCTGCCACGCCATCGGCTGATCCTTGACGTTCCGACTCGCTGGAACTCCACCCTGGCGATGTTGGAGCGTCTGGTTGAACAGAGGCACGCTGTCAACCAGTACCTTGCCCTGGCCACTGTTTCCGCAGCTCAGAGAAGGGACAAGACCAGCAACATCCCGTCCATCGTCCCCGATGATGACTGGAGGCACATGCAGCAGGTGTGCTTTGTGCTGGCTCCCTTCCTGCAGGCCACAAACATGGTGAGCAGGGACCATGCTATGGTCTGCGAGTGGGTGCCCCTGGTTTGTCTGCTGAACAGGGCCCTCGATGCTTTGCTGGAACAGGGAGCGGCAGCCTTGGACCAGCAGGAGCGGCAACCAGCTGCGCAGTCCACCTCTGAGGGGGAGGAGGAGGAGGACTTGGTGGAGGTCCCTGACCTGGCTGCTGATGAGGGGGATCAGCACAGCGCAGCTGAGTTGGTGCGGGGGTGGAGAGAGGATGAGGCGGCAGAGGAGGAGGATGAGGACAGCACTGACGTCGATGTGCCAGCAGACGTGGCCCGCCTCTTCCCAATGGCAGCGCACATGCTGACGTGCCTGCGCAGGGACCCCAGGGTGATCCAGATGAAGCAGAGGGAGGACATCTGGATCAGCATGATGTTGGACCCACGCCTCAAGGGGAAGTTGAGCCAGTTCCTGCCGCCTGCAGGAGGAGACCCAGTGCAACAAATAAGGAGCTTGCAGCAGGCCCTTGTTGAGCGCTTGGAGGAAGCCTTCCCCCAGCCTTCCACCCCCACTGTCCAGCAGCCAGCACAGAGGCAGCAGCAGGTGCCTGCATCCAGCAGCAGCAAGCGCCCCACAGACCTGCTGTCTCTCAGCCACGAGCTCTACAGGACTGTAGAGGCTCCGGCAGCAGTGACTAGAGAGGAGATGCATGCAGCAGCATCCTCCTCCGGTCACAGCCAGCGCCTGACCCGCATGGTGGCTGACTACATGGGGTCGTACAGCGGGCTTGACAGCGATGCCCCTGTTGATCCCATGGAGTATTGGGTCAAGCGCATGGAGATCTGGAGCGAGCTGGCGCAGTACGCCCTGGAAGTGCTGTCCTGCCCCCCTTCCAGCGTGCTGTCCGAGCGCTGCTTCAGTGCAGCTGGTGGCGTGGTCACCGAGAAACGCTCACGTCTGTCTCACAAGTCTGTGGACAGACTGACGTTTCTCAAGATGAACCAAGCGTGGGTGGAAGGCGAGTTCCTGGCCCCTGTTGTCGGCGAGAGGGGGACATGAACTGGCTGCCGGAACCATCGTTAATGTGCCTTACCACCCTTTACCACCTCCTGGCTCCTGCTCACTAAGCCAGCCTGGTTCACTTTGACTATTACGTCGCCTGCAGCCACACATTTTACACCTACAGTGGGCTGCTGTGTACTGCCCTTCTGCTGTCTGTCTGTGTTTCCCACTGCCAGGGTACACAGAATTACCTTCTTCTGCTGCCACTCTGCCACCAGCTATTACGTCAAACAATAGCTATATTGGTTGCAAAACCAAAACCAAACAAACCATTAAAAAAAAAAAAGGTTTAATTTTTCTGAGGTGCCCGGGTTGAAAACTGTGTTGTTCCAGTTGTGTATTGGACACAATGTGGGCTGCACGACCGCTGTCTGGGACCTCCTGTTGTGTTTATTTACAGCCCTGGTATCACCGCTAGGTACCAGGGCTATTATGTCACGCTGCCTACCTGCTGCCACACTCACACTGCTCCTCCATACCTCCTCCTGCTGCTGCTGCTGCTGTCTGTCTGTGTTTCCCACTGCCAGGGTACACAGATGATTTACCTTCTGCTGCCACTCTGCCACCAGCTATTACGTCAAACAATAGCTGCTCGCCTACTCCTCCATTCCTCCTCCTGCTGCTGCTGTCTGTCTGTGTTTCCCACTGCCAGGGTACACAGATGATTTACCTTCTGCTGCCACTCTGCCACCAGCTATTACGTCAAACAATAGCTGCTCGCCTACTCCTCCATTCCTCCTCCTGCTGCTGCTGTCTGTCTGTGTTTCCCACTGCCAGGGTACACAGAATTACCTTCTTCTGCTGCCACTCTGCCACCAGCTATTACGTCAAACAATAGCTATATTGGTTGCAAAACCAAAACCAAACAAACCATTAAAAAAAAAAAAAAGGTTTAATTTTTCTGAGGTGCCCGGGTTGAAAACTGTGTTGTCCCAGTTGTGTATTGGACACAATGTGGGCTGCACGACCGCTGTCTGGGACCTCCTGTTGTGTTTATTTACAGCCCTGGTATCACCGCTAGGTACCAGGGCTATTATGTCACGCTGCCTACCTGCTGCCACACTCACACTGCTCCTCCATACCTCCTCCTGCTGCTGCTGCTGCTGTCTGTCTGTGTTTCCCACTGCCAGGGTACACAGATGATTTACCTTCTGCTGCCACTCTGCCACCAGCTATTACGTCAAACAATAGCTGCTCGCCTACTCCTCCATTCCTCCTCCTGCTGCTGCTGTCTGTCTGTGTTTCCCACTGCCAGGGTACACAGAATTACCTTCTTCTGCTGCCATTCTGCCACCAGCTATTACGTCAAACAATAGCTATATTGGTTGCAAAACCAAAACCAAACAAACCATTAAAAAAAAAAAAGGTTTAATTTTTCTGAGGTGCCCGGGTTGAAAACTGTGTTGTCCCAGTTGTGTATTGGACACAATGTGGGCTGCACGACCGCTGTCTGGGACCTCCTGTTGTGTTTATTTACAGCCCTGGTATCACCGCTAGGTACCAGGGCTATTATGTCACGCTGCCTACCTGCTGCCACACTCACACTGCTCCTCCATACCTCCTCCTGCTGCTGCTGCTGCTGTCTGTCTGTGTTTCCCACTGCCAGGGTACACTACACAGATGATTTACCTTCTGCTGCCACTCTGCCACCAGCTATTACGTCAAACAATAGCTGCTCACATTACTCCTCCATTCCTCCTGCTGCTGTTGCTGTCTGTCTGTGTTTCCCACTGCCAGGGTACACAGAATTACCTTCTGCTGCCACTCTGCCACCAGCTATTACGTCAAACAATAGCTATATTGGTTGCAAAACCAAAACCAAACAAACCATTAAAAAAAAAAAAGGTTTAATTTTTCTGAGGTGCCCGGGTTGAAAACTGTGTTGTCCCAGTTGTGTATTGGACACAATGTGGGCTGCACGACCGCTGTCTGGGACCTCCTGTTGTGTTTATTTACAGCCCTGGTATCACCGCTAGGTACCAGGGCTATTATGTCACGGCGAGCTGCCTGCCTCATTGACTGCCTGCTGCCACACACTCATCCTCCTCCTCCTGCTGCTGAATTTACCTCCTGCTGTCTTTGTGTTTCCACTGCCAGGGAGCACATACAATGGCGCTTCCAACATGCGTGCGCCCACCAGCTATTTGTTACGCTCAAAAATAGCTGCATTTCTTAAAAAAAAAATTGAAAAGAGAAATACGTGAAGAAGAAGAAGACGATATTGAAAAAGAAGGAGAAGGAGAAGATGAAGATGAAGAAGAAGATGAAGAAGAAGATGAAGAAGATGATGAAGAAGAAGATGAAAAAGAAGAAGAAGATGAAGAAGATGAAGAAGATGAAGACGAAGAAGATGAAGAAGAAGAAGATGAAGAAGAAGAAGAAGAAGATGAAGAAGATGATGAAGAAGATGAAGAAGAAGAAGAAGAAGAAGAAGATGAAGAAGAAGAAGAAGAAGATGAAGAAGAAGAAGATGAAGAAGAAGAAGAAGATGAAGAAGAAGAAGATGAAGAAGATGAAGATGAAGAAGAAGAAGAAGATGAAGAAGATGAAGAAGAAGATGATGAAGAAGAAGAAGAAGATGATGATGAAGAAGAAGAAGAAGATGATGAAGAAGAAGAAGAAGATGATGAAGAAGAAGAAGAAGAAGAAGAAGAAGACAATATAGAAGAAGAAGAAGAAGATATAGAAGAAGAAGATCTAGAAGAAGAAGAAGAAAGATAAAGAAGAAGAAGAACAAGTATATACAGTAACACTACTGAACAAAATTAAGGACACAACTTCTCTTTCCACATTTTTTTTTAAAGGAACATCCCCACATAATCACTTGCTTTTGTTACTTGGAAAAAAAGATGTTTCTTGCATCATTTACCCTCAAAACAAGTGTTGGAAGCTATTTAAGGCCAATTCGAATAGTCAGCTCGAATAGTGAGCTCGAATACCGACTCGAATAGTGAGCTCGAAGTCCGAGGTCGAATCGAATAGTAAAAATTATTCGACTCGAATATTCGACTGATCTCGAATAATTTACTATTCGAATTCGACCAAACTCGAATTTTAAAAAGGGGTATTTGAGCACCACTAATGGCAGCAAGCAGGGAGTACGTGGCTGTGCAGCGGACCGACTTGTCACACCTCCACGGCTTGCAGGCAGGCCTCCAGCCACCTCCTCTCCGCCTGCTACCACCTCTTCTCTGTCGTCTTCCTCCTCCTCCTCCTTGGCTGGTGCCGCGATCTCCTCTCCAGCTACTCAGCCCCCGCACCCCAGGGCCTATACTGCATGCCAGGTACGACGGTGTCACGCAGTGTTAGACATGTCTTGCCTCAAAGTGGAGAGTCACACTGGAGCAGCTCTCCTGGCTGCTCTTAACAAACAGGTGGAGCAATGGCTGACCCCGCACAAGCTTGAGATCGTCAACGTGGTGTGTGACAACGGCAGCAATCTCATTTCCGCATTGAATTTGGGAAAGCTGACACATGTACCCTGCATGGCACCTGTGCTGAATCTGGTTGTGTAAAGATTTGTGTCCAAGTACCCAGGCTTAGAGGACGTCCTGAAGCAGGCCAGGAAGTTGTGTGGGCATTTCAGGCGCTCTTACATGGCCATGGCACGCTTTGCGGACATTCAGCGTAGAAACAACTTGCCGGTGAGACGCCTGATTTGTGATAGCCCGACTCGCTGGAATTCCACCCTGCTGATGTTCTCTTGCCTGCTAGACCAGGAGAAAGCCGTCACCCAGTACCTGTATCATTACAGTACAAGGACACAATCTGGGAGGATGGGGATGTTGTGGCCCAACAACTGGACACTGATGCGAAATGCATGCAGGGTCATGGAGCCCTTTGAGGAGGTGACCAAACTGGTGAGTCGCACTAAGGACACCATCAGCGACTTGATCCCCTACGCCTACTTCCTGGAGCGTGCCGTGCGTAGAGTGGTGGATACAGCTGTGGAGGAGCGTGAACGAGAACAGTTACAGCAGCAGGAGTCGTGGAAGCGATTTACATCCGAACCCGATTTTTCCACAACACGGTGTGTTGTCAACACCTGCGGCAGCACAGAGGGGGGAGGAGGAGGAGGAAGAAGAGGAGTCATGTGTGAAGGAGATGAGTCAGACTCTGATGATGATGAGGAGGAAGGTGTTTCTGTGGAGGAGGAAGAGGCGGAGGAAGAAGAACAACCGTGGCAGCCGTCACAGGGGGCTTCTGCTGCTCCACGTTCCCGTGGTATGGTTCGTGGATGGGGGGAGGAAGAGGAGTTCCGTCCCATCACTGAGAAAGAGCAAGAGGAGATGGAGAGTACGTCTGCATCCAGCTTTGTGCAGATGGCCTCTTTCATGTTGTCCAGATGGTTGAGGGGCCCCCGTATAAAAAAACTCAAGGCGAATGACCTGTACTGGGTGGCCACGCCACTAGACCCTCGGTACAGGCACAAAGTGGCGGACCTGTTACCAACTCAACAGAAGGCGGAAAGGATGCAGCACTTGCAGAACAAGCTGTTGATGATGCTTTACAATGCGTTTAAGGGTGATGTGGCTGCACAACGCAATCAAGGTACCACTGGCAGTAACCCTCCTCCTCCCAAGTCCACGCAGGCAAGGACAGGACGCTCCAGCGATCTCAGGGTGATGTCGGACATGCAGACGTTCTTTAGTCCAACTCCTCGCCATAGTCCTTCCGGATCCACCCTCCACCAACGCCTGGACCAGCAGGTAGCCGACTACCTGCCCTTGAGTGTGGCTGTAGACACTGCGAGCAGCGACGATGAACCCTTGGACTACTGATTGCGCAGGCTTGACCTGTGGCCAGAGCTGTCCAAATTTGCCATACAACTTCTCTCTTGCCCTGCTGCAAGCGTCCTGTCAGAAAGGACCTTCAGTGCAGCTGGAGGCATTGTCACTGAGAAGAGAAGTCGCCTAAGTCACGACAGTGTTCAGTACCTGAACTTTGTCAAAATGAATGAGGAATGGATCACGGAGGGCTACTGCATGACCGAAGACTAAGTCAGTCTCCACACACAGCATCTCTGCCTGCAGGCCACTTGCCTTCTCCGCCACCACCAACAGGGTCCAGGACTCTAGGTGGATTCCTGAATTTTTAAGGCCGCTGCTAGCAGCGGCTGCTACACTAATTTTTCTGGTGTGTGTACATGCCTGCCTAATTTTTCTGGCTGCACTGCGGGCGGCTGCAACAAAACAACAAAAGGCATGTACATGTGCCCATCCCCCTTCGTGATCATTACCTTGCCGCGGTGAAGGGCCTTGCGTATCCCAATGAAGCAATAACCGCCGGCTATTTGAGTGTCTCGGGTGGGGGTGGGACACAAAAGATAATAAGGTCGTTGCTTCATTGTGGTCAGGCCAAATTTGATCAGCTGGACAGTCACTGTTGTTCTATCATTGAGCTACCACAGCCCGGCGACTATATTGGTTTGAAAACCGCCACGGCCTACACTCTCGCCACGGTGCGCACCAGTCCAGCACGGCTGTCACTACGCAAACAGCTGTTTGCGGTGCGTTACACAGTGAGTTTGGTGTGTCAGTGTGAATCAGAACTCTAATTACACTCCCTGATTGATGTATACACATGCAAGATGTTTTAAAGCACTTTAGGCCTGCAATTTAGCATTCAATGTGATTTCTGCCCTTAAAACGCTGCTTTGCGTCACATCCAGATTTTTCCCCGGGACTTTGGGCATGTATCCCACTCCGCCATGCCCCTCTCCAGGTGTTAGACCCCTTGAAACATCTTTTCCATCACTTTTGTGGCCAGCATAATTTTTTCTATTTTTCAAAGTTCGCATCCCCATTGAAGTCTATTGCGGTTCGCAAACTTTTCCGCGAACCGAACCAAAAATCGGAGGTTCGCGACAAAAGCATTTTGCTGTCTAGAAAAATACACACTGCAAGATATGTCTACCACAGAAAACAATGGACAACAATGCAATGCAGGGCAGGGGAAGGGCTCAAAATGTGGACAGGCCATTCCTCTCAAACAAAACAGGAAACAAAATTCATGACCTCTCTGCCATGGATGATAAATATGGTTGCAAGTAAACAATACAAAAAGATAATTATTACAGAATACCAGTGTAAATACCAGGAATCAAATGAAAGCTGCTGATTCAATCCCTTTTACAAAATAAAAATAAAATAAAAAATCCAGTTGCCAAACTAAAAAAAAAAAAAAATATATATATATACAGGATCTTCTCAAAAAATTAGCATATTGTGATATAGTTCATTATTTTCTGTAATGTACTGATGAACATTAGACTTTCATATATTTTAGATTCATTATATACAACTGAAGTAGTTCAAGCCTTTTATTGTTTTAATATTGATGATTTTGGCATACAGCTCATGAAAATCCAAAATTCCTTTCTCAAAAAATTAGCATATTTCATCCGACCAATAAAAGAAAAGTGTTTTAAAACAAAAAAAGTCAACCTTCAAATAATTATGTTCAGTTATGCACTCAATTCTTGGTCGGGAATCCTTCTGCAGAAATGACTGCTTCAATTTGGGCGTGGCATGGAGGCAATCAGCCTGTGGCACTGATCAGATGTTATGGAGGCCCAGGATGCTTCGATAGCGGCCTTAAGCTCATCCAGAGTGTTGGGTCTTGCGTCTCAACTTTCTCTTCACAATATCCCACAGATTCTCTATGGGGTTCAGGTCAGGAGAGTTGGCAGGCCAATTGAGCACAGTAATACCATGGTCAGTAAACCATTTACCAGTGGTTTTGGCACTGTGAGCAGGTGCCAGGTCGTGCTGAAAAATGAAATCTTCATCTCCATAAAGCTTTTCAGCAGATGGAAGCATGAAGTGCTCCAAAATCTCCTGATAGCTAGCTGCATTGACCCTGCCCTTGATAAAACACAGTGGACCAACACAAGCAGCTGACATGGCACCCCAGACCATCACTGACTGTGGGTACTTGACACTGGACTTCAGGCATTTTGGCATTTCCCTCTCACCAGTCTTCCTCCAGACTCTGGCACCTTGATTTCTGAATGACATGTAAAAGTTGCTTTCATCCGATAAAAGTACTTTGGACCACTGAGCAATAGTCCAGTGCTTCTTCTCTGTAGCCCAGGTCAGGCACTTCTGCTGCTGTTTCTGGTTCAAAAGTGGGTTCAAGCTTCCATCTGCTGAAAAGCTTTATGGAGATGAAGATTTCATTTTTCAGCACGACCTGGCACTTGCTCACAGTGCCAAAACCACTGGTAAATGGTTTACTGACCATGGTATTACTGTGCTCAATTGGCCTGCCAACTCTCCTGACCTGAACCCCATAGAGAATCTGTGGGATATTGTGTAGAGAAAGTTGAGAGACGCAAGACGCAACACTCTGGATGAGCTTAAGGCCACTATCGAAGCATCCTGGGCCTCCATAACACCTGATCAGTGCCACAGGCTGATTGCCTCCATGCCACGCCGCATTGAAGTAGTCATTTCTGCAAAAGGATTCCCGACCAAGTATTGAGTGCATAACTGAACATAATTATTTGAAGGTTGACTTTTTTTTGTTTTAAAAACACTTTTCTTTTATTGGTCGGATGAAATATGCTAATTTTTTGAGAAAGGAATTTTGGGTTTTCATGAGCTGTATGCCAAAATCATCAACATTAAAACAATAAAAGGCTTGAACTACTTCAGTTGTGTGTATTTGAATCTAAAATATATGAAAGTTTAATGTTTATCAGTACATTACAAAAAATAATGAACTTTATCACAATATGCTAATTTTTTGAGAAGATCCTGTACATACAATGCTTATGCCTCTTCAGAAATCAGGACAGCTGACTGGCATACTGTTCAATCATTATTAAACATGAAAGTCTTCATATCGCACTTACTACCTTTACTGTTATATGCTGAAACTCAAGATACTGTATGCTAGTCCCTCTGTATATCAACAGTGGTCACAACTGCAACTTCAGCTCAACTTAAAAAGGCCACTGATTTCTCCTACCAAAGAATTTCCAACCCTCATTCTGGACAACATCCATACTGAATGTGGCTATGCAGCAATGCTCCTGTTCCAAGTTACAAAACTAGGCAATGAATGGTTCATGACTGATGAATGCAGGAAGAGGAGCAGTGGAGTGGTACTTGTGGTGTGATGCATCAGAGACCAAAGAACAACATTATGTCCATTGAAAAATACTTGTAAAATAATGTTAATGAATACCAATGCCAACTGATTTTTCTAAATTGCAGCACACAGAGGCCTCATTCTTAAGCTGCTCATTCCTCCTTACATGTGAATGCTCTTTACACCCTATACTGCTGCTTACAGACAGACAATGCTTTGTGCTAGCAGTTTTAACAATAACACATGAATTACTAAAATCTACTTGCTCTTAAGAAAATCCAATGTTCTATTGAAGGAGCGCTAACTTTCCTGTGTAAATGCTTACATTTTAATAAAGTTTAACAGCACAAATAAGTAAATAAAACAGAAAAAAGCATGAAATAGTCACTTTACAGCACACATGAAGATAATATCACTTACTCTGGATCTGCATACAAAATTGGTAATTAAAACGCCACTCTTTATGCTATGCTACAATAAACCTATCACTTCCTACACCAAAATAAAGGAAGCTCTACAAACTGCATGTTCAATATATTCTATAGATGTACTTATTTTTTTATATCATTAGCCTGTTTGTCAAGCAATTTCTGAAAACAAATAACTAATCCCCTACCTAATTCTGAGGTAAAAGACCTTTTCCTCTCTGCTCCTGTAGCTGCTCAGTTACTGCAGCTCTGAGGAGAGCCACATTACCAGACAACAGGTTCCCTTTCCAACAGTCAGCCATATTTTTAACGCCAGTGGCTCCCATGCACAAGACCCAATAGTGTGTCTAAAGAGTTCTGTACATTGTTCAGTAGCTATTATTATTGAATCCTGATCATGGTGAGCCAATCACAGTGATAAAGTAGTGCTGTATTGAAAAAAAGGGCTCTGGTCCTTAAAGGAGCCACAGGCTTCAGACCCAAATCAGTTAATTCCTCAATTAAATGTTATTTTTCTCTTTTGTTTTAAATTGGTAGGGGCTTTTACCTATTCATCTGGAAGGAGATGGACATCTAGAGGTTCCTTTATATCAAAAGGAGGCTTCCAGAATTCACCATAAGCCCACATGATCTAATCCCACATTCATAGGGGTATGTACCCCACTACCACAACATTCGCTAGCAAACTATGAAAATGATTCCCTTGTCCTTAACATTGGACAAGGGCAATTTGAGGCTTTGTTGTTCCCTTTTGGACAATTGCCCATCAATGGTATGGACCAAATGAGTTGTTTTTAATTAGGGAGTGGATTGTGCACTGCTTCTTTAATAATTTCA
The DNA here is from genome assembly GCF_040937935.1 of Hyperolius riggenbachi. NCBI lineage: Eukaryota > Metazoa > Chordata > Amphibia > Anura > Hyperoliidae > Hyperolius > Hyperolius riggenbachi. Next base: position 233,631,806 of record NC_090647.1, read on the forward strand.
TGGAGCCAAGCATGCATGTAGTAACAGTCACAACTGCAACTCCAGCAATATCTTTCACTCATGGCGTATGCTGCTGCTCATAAAGTATTTAGGTGCGCACCGCAGCACTAAGGATAGGGCTTGCGAGATGCAGTGCCTCACCCTAGTAAGCCAGTGTCAATTGGAAAGATCCATTCAGGCGCACACATATGCAAAAACATGGAAAGCTTTCTTGATATCCAAGGCATACCAACTTGTGACCGACCTTTACCCCAACCCCCCATACACATGCACATCCTATGGAGAAGTAATGGGGTGATAAGTGGGGTTGCATGAGCCAAGGTTGACACTGGAAAGCTGCAACACATCATAGGGTCATTGCAAAACCTGTAATAGAATTTCATGAATGCAGAGAGTGCACTAGAGCAGAGTACATCAACCCTGTCCTCAAGGCACACCAACAGTACATGTTTTGCATGTGGGGTAATTAGTGTCTCAGCAGAGCTGATTAACTACCCCTGGGGATTTCTGTTGGTGGGCCTTGAGGACAGGTTTGAGGAACACTGCACTAGAGAATGCCCCAGGTCTTTGCCTGGATGGCCGGTGCCCAGAGTCAGCTTTGGTATCTGCTTCTAATCAGATCACTGAAGTAAACTCAATGGAACAAAACAGAGGAAAAGCATTTATGAAATCTCTTGGAAGATGCTCGCCCTCAAACAGTACAAAGGTATGATAGATTTTCTAGAACAGCTAGCGCAATAAATTTCCCCTCCCTGCTATATACCTACACAAGTATGAGAAGTACAGTTGACCACTTGTCATTTTTATGCTTGCTTCTGTCTAAAATGGTACTGGGGAGATGCTGTGGTGATTTAAAGTACAAAGGTCACAGAGGCACAAAATAAACAGCACAAATCAGTTGTGACATATGTAGCAGCTTCAATTGACTGGATCTGCACCAGGTTTTGAAGCAAGAGCTCTTGATAAGTGTCCTCCAGTGTATACGCACTTCTCTATAACACAGTTCTCTTTTAGTAAATCACCCTCTATCAATCCTTCTAATGCTTTACTAAATGAAAGTGGAAGAAAATACTGAAAGCAGAGATGCAATGCAAAGAAAAAATAAAGGCATTTTTTATTTACCTGTAGCAGTTTCCACCTTGTGTTCAGCTCTTCAATGCGACTGAGATTATATGGAGAAAGTGGGATGTCCGTTGCTGAAAACTGGTGGGCAAGATCGTTCACTTGATTTACATTGTTTTTAATTGGTGCTATTTCTGCACGGAAGGCCTAAAAAAAAAGCATATTTAGCATATTACTCAAGACATAAGTCAACTCATCATTTCCTCACCTTATCTATAAAATGACTTTACAGCATATTGTAAGTCGAAAAGACACTCAAAATAAGTTGTTTCTTAATAATTAAAAATTGTTATCACTTTTTACATAATAGTTTGTCATTTTTTTTCCTTGCTGGGCACTGCAAATGTACTATATAAATAAGATGAATAAAAGAGGTGAGGCAAGAATCCTTTTGTGCATCAGGGTCAATGTTTTGGGGCTAAGGCCAGTATTCCCAGTACACAAAGTGTAACTGTATTAGTACTTTTCTAAAGGCCACTTCAAGTGGAATCTGAGGCTGTGGCAATAAAATGAAAACTTTAATTACTAAAGGACACCTGAAGTGAGAGCAGACGCGTATCTATAGGGGTGCACATAGGGCACCTGCTATAGGCGCCCTTTGTTAGTCACCCGTGGGGGGGGGGGGGGTGCGCATCCCCAGAAGGCAATTAAGCACCCACTTCTGTGTAGTAGATGGCTCACTGCCAGCGCTATTGTCCACGCGTGACCCGGCACCTGCAGAAGTAGAGGAGAAGCTGACTGTGACAGGCACCTTGCCGTGCAGCACCTCCATGTCACCTAACTGCCAGCTACATCCACGGCCACCCACTGTTTCCTCCTCTAGTTTCCCCTCCAACCTCCATCCCATATGCAGCCAATCAGGAGAGGGATCGGGGATAGAAGACAGCGAGGGGCGCTGACATTGCTAAGGCAACCACAGATGCTGCGGGGACCTCCGCCACTTCTGCCTCCGGTCCCCGCTGCCCATCTCTACTCAGACCTAATCAGATCGGTGAATCCCGGAGAGAGACTGAGCGCACGCCACCCGCAGACATGGAGCACTTTAAATGCGGAAGTAATTGATCACTTCCTGTACGAGAAGTGTACGGGCGGGTAGTGTTTGGGCAAGTAGTGTGGGTCCTCTAAGAACTACAGTGGCTCATTCAGTATGGGATCACGGGCGGCAGCCTGCAGCACAACCGCAGGGAGAAGTCACATCCACACCAGGATGCAGCAGAATTGTATCCTGAACCACAGCTAGTACTAGAAAATCTCAACATGTGACTGTTAGTATATAATCCCATTATTTTGCTGTGTACTATTCACTTGCTTTGCTTGTTATGTGTTACTGTGCCCCAGATGCCCACCCGAGCTAGAACCCAGATGTTACTACCCCAGATGTTACTACCCCAGCCAGAACCCAGATGTGCCCACCCAACCACAGCCAACAACCAGATATTTCACATTCTCCCACCCCAGCCAGCACCCAGTTGTACCCACCCCAGCCAGAACCCAGTTGTGCCCACCTCAGCCAGCACCAAGATGTGCCCACGCTAGCCAACAACCAGTTGTGCGCACCCCAGCCACGACCCAGATGTTCCCACCCTCCAACCACAGCCAGCACCCAGATGACCCTACCCCAGCCATCAACCAGATGTTCCCAGCCAGCATCCAAATACCCTCTCCCAGCCCAGCCAGCATCCAGATGCTCCCACCCACCACCTAAATGCTCCCTTCCACCCCACCTAGCATCTAGATGCTTTCACCCAGCACCTAGATGCTCTCTCCCCCCAGACCTCACCCAGCACCTAGATGCTCCCTCCCAACCCACCCAGGAACTAGATGCTCCCTCCCACCCAACACCTAGATGCTCCTTCCCGCCCACCCCATCCAGCACCTAGATGCTTCTTCCCACAAACCCCACCCAGCACCTAGATGCGCCTCGTCACCCTACCCATCACCTAGATGCTCCCTACTTGGCTACCTAATTATATTGATGCACCTGGCTATTTATTTTTTTATTGTCAGACACCTGGTTACTTAATTTAACGGCAGGTGTGTAATTATTTGATCCTTTTATCCAGAAGCATTTTACTATTTTATTCATTTATCCGGAAGAATGTGGACTATTTATTTATATTTATTTAATTTTCAGGCACATGGCTATTTATTGTAATATCTAGGGGTCCATGGCTACTCAATTTTTGTTACAGGGCATTTTTAATATGGGGGGGGGGCGCAAATTCAGTGTTTGCCATGGGTGCCATATTACCCAGATACGCCTCTGAGTGAGAGGGATATTTTGGCTGATATACAGTATTTTTTTTAAACAATACCAGTTGCCTGACTGTTCTGCTGATCATCCGCCTCTAATACTTTTAACCATAGGACCCAGAACAAGCATGCCAATCAGGTGTTTCTGACTGAAATCTGATTGTTTTAGCTCCATGCTTGTTTCTGTTGTGTGATTTAGACACTTCGGCAGCCAAAGAAATTCCAGGCAACTGGCATTGTTTAAGCAGAAATAAATATGGCAGCCTCCATACCCCTCTCAGTTCAGGTGTGCTTTTAGTCAATCTGAACTTACTATCAATGATGGTATGCTGCATACTAGTTAATATTACATACATCTATATCACATGCAGTTTCTGTATTAAAATTGAGATTGCACAGTGAGGAGACACTGCTAATCCTAGTGCTTTGCTGTCTTTCCACATCCAGTCCAATTCACATCTGAATCATCCCAGTGGGGTATTACATACTGAAAACTCATTTCAGCTGGTGACAAAGAAATATTGTCTAAACAACTGAGATCAGACTGTCCCTAATCAGATCTTTTCACCATCCAAGGGCGGTAAAGACCAAGTGGCAAAAGGAACACTTCCCACTCCACACTGCGTTGTCTTATTGAGGGAAGTCACATGAATTCTGTCAGGGCTGGCCTAGCTGTAAATGAAAACAGTTAAAAAAACACAGAATGGCAACTTGCTCAGTTTATAAACAGCAGCAAAGGTGTATGAAGGAAGGACTATAGACTATATGTACTGCACAGTAACCACATAAAACAAAATTTCTCAGGAACCTCCCTTGTTGATCAAACTATTAACATGAGCTCAGTAAACAGCTTTCAAGAAGAAAAATCAGAAATCTCTACTGTACACCTAACTTATCTCTAAAATATTGCATTTTGTTTCCATGTTGCCTCTTTCCTGGAAACAATCCAGCTCTCTCTTTTTTTTTTTTACTGGGTTACAACATCTACAACAGTTACAAATTCAACACATCCCACCATTCCGTTCTCATGAGAACATTACTTTTCTACTATCACTTATCGGAATTTCACACTGCTGCCCACTGTCAGTCACTTCTCTAATTACTGTAAGCCATTGTGGATTTCTTTTCCAGTAGCACAAAATACACTTATATCTACCTATAGATGAATATCATATCTGTAGCTTTGGGAAATACTCTATATAAATAAGGATAACATATCTGTAATGAAATAACATAAAACATCATTTAAAGCTTTAGGAAAGTAATATAAAGGATATTGGTAATACAAACATATTTCTCAACATATTATTTTGCTTTTTATAGGGAATATTTATATTTTTTTGGAACGTTCACTTGTGCGATAATTATATCCTTCATATAGTTAACAATATACTTGAAAGCCCATATAGTCACAAAACCATATAGCAAAAGTTAGCTATGGAGAAAAAGAAAGTAACAATGGAAAAATACTATGGTAAAAAATATCTGTTACTTTAATTAAGGTATAGAGTAGCAGTGTTTTTTTTAATTTTGCAAAATTCATTAAAGGGAACCTGAAGCAAGACATATGTGGAGAGGCTGCCTTATTTTATTCTTTTAAACAATACCAGTTGCCTGGCAGTCCTGCCAATCCCTTTGGCTACAGTAATGTCTGAATTACACACCTAAGGGCTCGTTTCCACCATAGCGAATCCGCATGCGGCGACGAGATGCGGATTCGCTTGTTACACTGAAGTGGCCGGGGCTGTTTCCACATGTGCGGCGTGCGGGAGCGATTTGGCGGCGGGCCAAATCTGCACGACGGGACCCACAGAATTCGCCTGCGTCGGGAATCCGTGCAAATCGCCGCTAATGTATTTAATAGTAAAAACGCATGCGTTTGTTACATGCGTTTTTACCCGCGATTTCGCACCTTTTTCAATGTTATTTTGCCCTGGCAGTGTCATGGTTAATTTCACATGGCACCCTGCCATGCGAAATCGCACGCGAAATCGCGGGTAAAAACGCATGCGGAAACGCATCCGCATGCGTTTTTACAAGCGTCGGAATGCCGGCGAAATCGCGTCGCAACAGTGGAAACGAGACCTCAAACATGCATGCAGGTAATACAGTCAGATTTTTTTGTTAGACACATCTGATCTGCATGCTTGTTCAGGGTCTATGGCTAAAGTTAGTAGAGGCAGAGGATCAACAGGACTGCCAGGCAACTGGTATTGTTTAAGATGTAATAAATATGACAGCCTCCAGGCTACATATACCTCTCACTTCCGGGTTCCTTTAAGTATAAGTTTCCTTTCAGCAAAAACTCGGTATACAGAGGCGCCAGCGTAGAGTAAAACATTTTAAAAAACGTTTAAAAGCAGAGGGAAATGTTAAGGTGGACTCACCTCCCTCTTACAAAAAAAGAAAACTCACTTGAGTCTCGATAAAACAGAATTGACAGATAATTTATTCAACTCCACAAATGCACGTTTCGCGGGCGTGACCCCGCTTCTTCAGGAAAAAATGGGAGCACAACTCAGTGGGTCAAGCAATAGGTTTGCTGATCTTCAGTTTTTGCTGATCTTCTAGTCCACCCAGGGTGGAGAGGTGCATCCCCATCTACTATCTACAGAGAGCGACTTCTTAACCTGAGTGGGGTCAGGTCCTAATGCTCCCCACCTGCATTTAAAGTGGTTGCCTATGGGTAACCAGTGTTTGTGAGTAGATATACATAAAATTGTATTGAACTCTTCATTTTACCTGACAATACTGCACCATATCGGGCTCTCGATTCTCTTCTTGTTTTTAAGCAAGTTTCCTTTCAGGCCCCATTTACATTTACCTACTGTGTTGCCCTGCAATTCGCTTCTCCACTGCATGGGCCAAACAAGTGTAAGGAGACTTGCATACTTAACGTAATGTGGTTCTCTGGAACTGCTGCATCCCTGACGCAAAGTCTGCAGCACGTTGGCACATGAGCAGTGCCTATGGCACGGATTATGCATCAATGCAAGTCAATAAGTGCAAAAAACTGGAGTGTGGTGTGACATGGCGCGCATACGCAGAACGACGGGAATCCCAGTGATGTATGCTCTTTGAGTCCTATGGCAAAAAAAGTGCTTTACAAATGTTACTGTATTATTATATATGTACTTCCTGTCCAGCATTGAGTAAGTCTCTGAGCGGGGGTGGGGGCACTATACATATGACCCTGTCGCCACATGGAGGCACAGGGGCATATGAAGGCTGGTTTTTGCAGTGCAATGCGGTGCTTGGCCCGCATCACACTGCTACAAATAAGTATAAAACTAGCCTAATAGATTTGAAGTGGCTTCATTTTAAGTTATTTTAACCCTACTGACATTTAAAATGTGTTTTGCGGGTACAAGAAAGCTAGAATCACCCCTGAATTTAAGAATGTTAATTTAAGAGAACTATTTGAGGGTTCTCTAGCACCAGGTAACAACTTTGTGATCATAATTTAAAAGGTACTTATAAGAAAGTAATATATATTCAGAAATATCACACACAAATGATTTTTTGTTTTGTTTTATAAGTACATACCGGTATTTACTGAGTTCAAATCTTAGCCTCACCTCCCAGTTCTAACAATGTATTCTGCTGTCGGATAAAACATCTCTCTACAATTAACAACATGTGGATTCATTATCGGTTACTAAAATAAACTGCTCTTAAAAGCATGATGAAACATTGTCTTGTGTAATTTGCAATCATCAGCAAAGACAGCGCAATACAATGCTCATTATGAACTTACTGTATTGTAAATGAATGTCAAATGGTGCAAACGGGAATTGCAATTAGAGCTTCCATTCCAAAGGTTGAAACTCGCAATCAATAATTGTTGTGCGGTGTAGAATATACACAAATTTTAGAAAAGCAATAACTCCTGACAAAATAATTATACCCATTGCTTGCATTGTATGAGAAGTAAAGGTAATGAAACCTGTTTGTCTTTAAATGCCCTATACTATTTATCTCCTAAGTTTCAGGTGCTGAGGTGGCAATGCAGGCTAGAATGGCTGGAAATTAAAAGTTTTGGTTGTTGTAAGTTGTTGTAAGTTAACCACTTCATTCCTTGACCCCTTGTACTTTGTCAGAATGTTTTTTATTTGTTACATAACCAGATTTTTGCCTTAGCTATCATAACAAATAGAAAAAAAAAGAAAAATGATTCTTTAAAATTTTTTTTAATAAAAATCAACCTAGCACTGCACCACCTCAGCCCTCTTATTCACTTTGGTTATAATAGATTTTTTTCTTTAGCGTAGATAAAGCCCGGCACCAGACGCTGGGGGAGATACAGATATAGAGCTGAATCTGAGCCCTGACAAAATGTGCACTTCAAGAGACCAGTAGTCAACTTGTGTAATGAAGGATTGGAGGAGGCACTAAATCATCCAACAACGAGAACCTTTATTCTAAGCTGGGTACAGACATAGGGATATAAAAAGGCCTTTTTACCCCCACCGCCATATGCCTCTGTCTGTACCCAGCTTATTTGAAGGTAATAATAGATGTAACTGCATATAAGCGATACAGATCACCAATAGTTTTAATTTGACATACACTTTTTTTTCTTTCCTGTATAGGAGTGTAAATTGCTCAAAACTTTTTGTTCTCAACAGACAAGGGTCCATATGCACGTACGTGTTAGTCGGTGAATTCAGGGGTGTAGCAATAGAGGTTGCAGAGGTTGTGACCATAGGGGCCCTTGGGCCAGAGGGGCCCCGCAGAGTCCGCCCTCAACTACAGTATTAGCTCTTTATTGGTCCTGTGCTCATAATAATCACTTCTATAGATACATTGAATAGTGGTAATCATTAATCCCATTCTTGCACCTCTGACACTGTAGTTGCCATTGGCAGATTTTGGTGCACCGTATTAATTGTTATGTATAGAGTGCGTGGGGGGCACCATTGTAAAACTTGCATCGGGGCCCACAGATCCATAGCTATGCCACTGGGTGAATTGGGTCCCTGGGAGAGCCGAATGACAGCGCCGGCGGCGTAAAATACTATTTACTCTCTGAGTCATCTCAACTCGGAGGGAGGTGTAATCTGGGGTCGAACAATCACCGGAGTCCCGAATTACTCTTGCGTGCCCCACGCAGCATAACATTGCTGCTATGGGGCGCCTGGTTTCGGTACCTGGCGGTGAGTGCTGTGCGCCAAAACCACCTGTATCATCATATGCAATTCACTTTTTAATCTAAGTTTTCTCCTAGGAGATGATTTTACATCTTCTGCTTACAATAACTTTTTAGCACTCTGCAGTTGAGAAAAACACCAAAAAGTAGGTGAAAAAGTGTTGTCAAAATTATTCTGAGTATTTTCTAGCTTGCTGGTTGCTTAGGCATTTTACTGATAAGATGTAAAAATATTTCTTTTTGGGAACCCAGGTTTCTGTGGCATAGGCGACAACTGCATGAATGATGGTCTTGTATGTATGTAACTTTCTTATTACTTATTGACAGTTGACATGATCATAGATGATTGTAGTCAAAATCAGCTTTTATCACCAGTGCTTCTACATGCTTGTATCTCATTACCAATCACAGTTCATACATGTGTAATAGATCCCAGATATTTAAACATTGCCACTCTTTCATACTCTTCATTAATAATAATGACAATAAGTTCTCCTTGTCACTGCAATGTACCTTTGCTACACATTTAGGTTTTTCAATAATAATTCATATTTCCATTCTTAATGGTTGGAAATGTGCCTGAGTGGGACTGCCATGTCAATAAGTTAGGTATCTCTAAATACTGATAAATGCCTCCTAGATATTAGCAGGTATAAGCAAGTCCATTGTCTCTTGACCTCACGACTGTGGATTGGTGGCAATATCTTCTGGGGGCATTGTAAGCAACCAGGTAAAAAGTAAGGTTCCAGTGCCTTAAAACTAAAGCAGTCAACCAAGGGGCCATTCCTTCAAAGAAAAAGTGGCTTTCTAGAGAGCTATGATTGTGCATCACCTCATAAACTTGTGTGTGTGGGGCCAACAACCCCTTCCATAGAAAATGTACACTACACCAGGAAAGACTAATCTGACTACTTTACAGGCAGAACTTACATATGACACATGGATATGATAGTTTCTCTGTTACATGAAATACTTAGGAACCCTGGCTACTCCAAAGAAGTAATCGAAATTTGAAGGCATGGCTGTGACATCATCTATACAATAATAATAAAATGTTTTGAACAACTGCCAAGACAAACTGCTCAAATTGTGAACTATTATGCTGGGAATACACGGTTCGTTTTTGCCTTCGTTTAAACCTTCGATTCGTTCGGTAAACGAATCGAGTGTTGAAAATGTATGTGAAAATAGTCATAATCTCATTATAGTTTCGATTAATAGACCCCAAAAACGAACGACTAGTGATCGAACATGTTTGATATTATCTCTCTTTATCCATCTAATCGAGCCATTGGTAGGCTTGATGGCTGTTCAGATCGATTATATATTCGTTTATGCTAGTCCGTCCCTGTAAAAAGGGATTTTCGTTTTGTTTCTTTGCAGCCTTCGATCATTGGAAAAACGAAACCATCAGAATCGAAAAAAAAAAACGAAACCGTGGGTGGTGATATTAACTATATGACCGATTATTTCGGGATCGAAAAGGACAAAAGGCACAATCGAAACGAAGGTTTAAACGAAGGCATAAACGAACCGTGTATTCCCAGCATTACTGGGCTACTGAAAATAATTTTGATTACTTCTACCTAATCCCAAAACATATCACCAAAATGTAATCTTTGTTATTCTATGTACACAATCAGGGGCATAATTACAGGGGAGTGGCCCTTACAACCACAGAGTGGCAAAGATCTGTGAGTCCATCCTTCAGATCAGGTGTTTTTGTGGCTACACGTGTTATGATTGTGAAGGTTATGATGGCCACACTTGTCTTATGACCCTTGCATCAAGGGCTCCCAGGCTGTGAGGGTCACCAACACATGTACACTTTTTTGTAATATGATGGATTGACTGGTCAAAATTACTCCATTTAGGAGAGCATTTGACTCTTTTGACATTTAGCTGCAATGCACATGAATGAATTGTTCATGTAAATTGCTAGTAAACCTGTAAGACAGACATTGTCTTACAACTGACAGAACTTTCTTTTACAGTGCCATTGTCAACAAACCAGCATGCTTCTGCATGAAACAGAATGGTAAAATCAATAACACAATACAACACTATTTTCCACTATTCAAGGATACTCACACACACACGCACACACTAACAAAAAAAAGTGAGAAGAAAAGAAGTCCAAAGAGAATGTCATCCAATCCATCCACATTCAAAGCACACAAATTTTATAATACTTATATGTTAGTATTTGTTAGCTCAGTCTTTCTCATATATAACTGCTTCAGTTTCCAGGACACTCTGATGTATGTTGTCACCACCAAGAGATACTGTAACAACAATGCAGAAGCAGTGTATTTACAATATAGGTTATGTTTAAAGGCAGGACTAAATGTATTAATGTAAAAATGGCACCCAGTAAAAAGGTTGTCGGATATAATCGCTAGTATAATATCAGTAAAATTACCAATGTTATACTAGTTAATTCCAATAATCTTTACCGCTATTTTAGTATGACCTAACTTAACGCTATTTTCACACAGAACCCTCCCCATTGATGCCTAATGCTGGATACACACGGTGCGTTCCCGCACTCGATACGCCGCTCGATTATTTCCGAACATTTCCGAGTGCATTTCGATGATTGTTAGGTCGATTCTCATGTAAAGTATGCCAAGTCGACCTAACAATCCATCGAAATGCGAATCGGACATGTTGGAAATAATCGAGCGGCCGCGAATCGACTGGAATCGAGCGGCGCATCAAGTGCTGGAACGCACCGTGTGTATCCAGCATAACACTAATCATTCTACCCTGGTGCTGCCTAATCTTAACCCCCCCCCCCCCCCCCCCCCCCCCGTGGTGCTTAACTGCAACCCTCCATGGTGCCTAACTTTAACCCCCATAGTGGTGCCTAATCTTAACCCCCATGGTGTCTAACCTAAACCCCCCATGTCTAATATTAACGACCCAAACTCCCACTGCCTAACCCAATCTGTTGATAATGATAATAGCTGTGATTAACAGCTATTAACGGTAATTTAGACACTCAATAAAATAGTCAGCAGCTGCTATTTAGAGCTGCAATTTGCATAGCAGGTTTTCCCCGATGCCCACTATTTTGTTGGGCACCCAAATTACCTCTAATAACTGCTAATTGTGGCTATTGGTATTAATGATAAAAATCACTCTGTGCCCTTATTATACAGCAAGCGACGCAAGAGCCGCTAATAACATAGTGCCCTATGAGGCACCCCTTTTACCAGCTTGTGCATACACCTTTTTTATTTGCTTTGGGATTTAACAGAGTGGAGAGTTCTTTGACTTAATTTATTTTGAATTTCACTAATGCTGTTTTTTTTTTGTGTGTGATTCTGCCGTTTGATCGATTTTCGATTAGTTTTTCCGCTCAATTTCCGGCTCGATTCTCTTATCTTATCTTATCAATTTCCATTCACTTCTATGAAGAATTGAGCAGCAAAATGATCAAAAGCAATATCGAACATGTCGGAAATGATCAATCGAACACATCTATCGAACGAAAAAAACATAACATGTGTACCTAGCATAAAGGTGGCAGTAGACTTGCTGACAATTCTTGCATGTTTGCACATCTTCAAAATCAGACAATAGATTACTGGTAGATTCAATGGAGAGTGCACCTATTGAAGAAGTGATCAGGACCGTGGTGAATCTTTGTTATGTGAATTCTTTCACTGAGTGCCCGTAGCAGCTAATAACCAGTGCATACTGTGGGACACCAGAATTTATGCATTGATTTAAAAAACTGTATATACAGTATAAAGGAACACTGCAATTTTAAGTTTCTGGAAGGTAAGATGGTTCGCGAACCTTCGCCAAACGTTTGATTCGCGCAAACTTTCGCGAACCGTAATAGACTTCAATGGGGAGGCGAACTTTGAAAACTAGAAACATTTATGCTGACCACAAAAGTGATGGAAAAGATGTTTTAAGGGGTCTAATACCTGGAGGGGGCCATGGCGGAGTGGGATACACGCCAAAAGTCCCGGGGAAAAAATCGGGATTTGACGCAAAGCAGCGTTTTTAGGGCAGAAATCACATTGAATGCTAAATTGCAGGCCTAAAGTGCTTTCAAACATCTTGCATGTGTATACATCAATCAGGGAGTGTAATTAGAGTACTACTTCACACTGACACACCAAACTCAGTGTGTAACGCACTGCAAACAGCTGTTTGTGTAGTGTAGGCCGTGCAGGACTGGTGCGCACCATGACAAGAGTGCAGGTGATGGCGGCTTTCCAGCCCATATGGTCGCTGGGCTGAGGTAGCTGAATGACAGAACAGTGACTGTCCAGCTGATCAAATTTGGTCTGTTCACAATGAAGCAACGACCTTATTATCTTTGGTGTGCCACCCCCGAGACACTCATATAGCCGGTGGTCATTGCTTCATTGTGATACGCAAGCCCCTTCATCGTGGCAAGGTAATGAACACGAAGGGGAAGGGGCACATGTACATGCCTTTTGTTTTGTTGTTGCAGCTGCACTGCAACCAGAAAAATTAGGCAGGCATGTACACGCACCAGAAAAATTATTATAGCGTTAAAAATTCAGGAATCCGCCTGGAGTCCTGGACCCTGTTAGTGGTGGCGGAGAAGGTAGTCAAGCGGCCTGCGGGCAGAGGTGCTGTGTGGGGAGTGACTTAGTCATGGGGCAGGCAGCCAGTCACACAGCGTGCAGGCAGAGATGCTGTGTGTGGGGACTAACTTAGTCTTCGGGTGGGCAGTAGCCCTCCGGGATCCATGCCTCATTCATTTTGATAAAGGTGAGGTACTGAACACTTTTGTGACTTAAGAGGCCCATACACATAACGATTTTCCGAATCTGCTGTGAAATTGTTGCGCAAACGCAAACGATTGATTCTGTCTGAAATCAGTCGTTCCCGTCGATTCCCGTCCAGCCGTCCATGCGGAAGATTTTACTCGAGTCGGGAGTGCATCGATAGCGGCGTTCGAATGACCGACAACTGACGCAATGCAGTGGCAATACATTACCTGATCCGGCCGGCGCATATCCCCACTGTCACCGCTGCTCCGTCTCCGCACTGGGCTCCGAGTCCAGCAGGCTTCACTTCTTCCTGTCCTGGCAGGAATTTTAAAAAGTAGAGCGTCCTCTACTGTTTAAACTTCCCTGGACAGAAAGAAGTGAAGCCAGACGGAACCCGGAGCCCAGCAGAGAAAAAGAAAGCAGTGAGAGCGGGGACACACGCCGGCGGAGCAGGTAATGTATGCGGGGGGGGGGGCAGCAGCAGCACCACCACAGATTGTGATCAGTTTCATGCTGAAATGGATTCACAATCTCATTGCAGTAAAGGCAGCCATACGATCCCTCTCTGATCAGATTCGATCGGAGAGGGATCTATCTGTTGGTCGAATCTGATGTGCTGTGACATCACCCTTAAATGCATTGTAAAGCATAGTTGCCAGCTTGTTCTGCAAGTGCTGCATCCTTTCTGCCTTCAGGTGAGTTGGTAACATGTCCGCTACTTTGTGCCTATACCGAGGGTCTAGTAGCGTGGCCACCTAGTACAGCTCATTACCCTTGAGTTTTTTATACGGGGGTCCCTCAACAGGCTGGACAGCATGAAAGACGCCATCTGCACAAAGTTGGATCCAGATGTACTATCCATCTCCTCTTGCTCTTCCTCAGTGACGTCAATGTCCTCCTCCTCCTCCCCCCAGTGACAAACAATACCACGGGAACGTCGAGCAGCACAAGCCCTCTGTGACGCCTGCTGCAGTTGTTGTTCTTCTGCCGCCGCCTCCTCCTCCTCCTCCAAAGACACACCTTCCTCATCATCCGAGTCTGACTCCTCTTCCCCACATGACTCTTCCTCCTCCTCCCCCCTCTGTGCTGCCGCAGGTGTTGAGGAAACATCTGATTCTGTTGAAAATTGCTCCCACAACTGTTCCTCCCATAACTGTTCCTCTTCACACTCCTCCACAGCTCGATCCACCACTCTACGCACAGCATGCTCCAGGAAGTACGCGTACAGGATAAAGTCACTGATGGTGCCTTCACTGCGACTCACCAGGTTGGTTACCTCCTCAAACGGCCGCTTGATCCTGCATGCATTTCGCATCAGTGTCCAGTTGTTGGGCCAGAACATTCCCATCTCCCCAGATTGTGTCCTTTTACTGTAATTGTATAGGTACTGGGTGACGGATTTTTCCTGTTCTAGCAGGCGAGAGAACATGACCAGGGTTGAATTCCAGCGAGTCGGGCTATCACATATCAAGCATCTCACCGGCAAGTTGTTTCTCCGCTAAATGTCCGCAAAGCGTGCCATGGCTGTGTAAGACCACCTGAAATGCCCACACAACTTCCTGGCCTGCTTCAGGACGTCCTCTAAGCCTGGGTACTTTGACACAAATCTTTGAATGACTAGATTCAGCACATGTGCCATGCAGGGTGCATGTGTCAGCTTTCCCAAATTCAACGTGGAAATTAGATTGCTGCCATTGTCACACACCACTGATTCACCTGTTTGTTAAGAGCAGCCAGGAGAGCTGGTCCAGTGTGACTCACCGCTTTGAGGCAAGACATTTCTAAGATGGTGTGACACCGTCGTACCTGGCATGCAGCATAGGCCTTGGGGAGATGGGGCTGTGTAGCTGAAGAGGAGATCGCAGCACCAGTAGAGTTGAACTGCTATTCATCCAAGGAGGAGGAGGAGGACGATAGCGAAGAGGATGTAGCAGGAGGAGAAGGAGAGGAGGTGGCAGGAGGCCTGCCTGAAAGCCGTGGAAGTGTCACAAGTTGATCCGCTGCACAGCCACGTACTCCCTGCTTGCCATCGGTCACCAGGTTGACCCAATGGGTTGTGTAAGTAATGTAGCAGCCCTGACCGTGCTTGGCAGACCAGGCATCCTTAGTCAGGTGGACCCTTGACCCAACGCTTTGTGGCAGAGATGACACCACTTGCCTCTCCACTTCATGGTACAGTTTGGGTATCGCCTTTTTAGAGAAATAATTGCAGCCTGGTATCTTCCACTGCAGTGTCCCAATGGCCACAAATTTACGGAAGGCCTCAGAGTCCACCAGCTGGCATGGTAACAGCTGGCGAGCTAACAGTTCTGCAAAGCCAGCTGTCAGACTCCGGGCAAGGGGGTGACTGGCAGAAATTGGCTTCCGCTCAAAGATTTCCTTCACGGACACCTGGCTGCTGTGGGAAGAGGAGCAGAAACCGCTCAAGGGCAGAGGCAGAGTGGAGGAGGGTGGCTGTGAAGGTGCAAGGGAGAAAGCGGCTGAAGATGCTGCACCTGAAAAAGGAAGAGGAGAAGGAGGGTGGCTTTTCTTTTGTATGCTGCTTATGCTCAGGTGCTCTTCCCATTGCAGTTTGTGCCTTTTCTCCATGTGCCTTCGTAAGGCACTTGTCCCTACGTGGTTGTCGGCCTTTCCACGGCTCAATTTTTGGAGGCAGAGAGAACAGATGGCATTGCTCCGATCTGAGGCAGACACACTAAAAAAATTCCAAACCGCTAATCCCTCCTGGGGTGATGGCACTATGGTGGCATCAGCAGCTGGCGTTGAAGGGCATGTTGGCTGGCTGTCCATAGGTGGCGATACATGCCACCAGACACTGCCACCAGCTGTTTCTGATGATGAGCTCCCCCTGCTTCTTTCAGGAACTTGTCTCCTCCTACTCCTCTCTGACTCCCCCTCTGAACTGCCCCCCATGTTCATCTCCTCTATTGGGAACATACGTGGGATCCGAATCATTGTCATCATCATAATCATCCTGCCCAGCTTCGCTTGCCTCAGAAACCTCCAAAACTGCACCAACAGCAGGTACTTCATCATCTCCCTCCACACACCTTATGTCCATAGTGTCGCCTAACTCAGACATATGAGGTGGTGTAACTTGCTTAGCGCCTTCATCTGGTTGTAACAATAATAGCTGTGCATCAGTGATTTCTCCACCAAATAACTCCAGCGAACTGTCAAATGTAGTGGATGTGGAGTAGCGCTGGTGGCTGCGGAAGATGAGGCGTTCTGTGTTAAATAGTCAACCACGTCCTGACAATCTTGGGAGTTGATGGGACGTGTATTCTTCTGAGCACTGTACTTTGGTCCAGGGCCGCATGAAATCACATCACCACGACCTCGCACAGACCTGCCGGGTGGCCTTCCTCTGGGTCTGCCTCTACCTCTGCCTCTACCTGTTTTGTCAGTTTTGTCCATATCGGGGGGATAAAGTGAAAGGTATGCACTGACTTGACTAATACAATGTGCAGTCACACAGGTGCAGTTAACAGCTATGCACGGAGTGGTATATCACGTAGGTATGTGGGTGCACTGAACACAACAGGTAGGTATAAGCAGTGAGGAGGTGGGTGCACTGAAAACAGGTAGGTATATGCAGTGATGAGGTGGGTGCACTGAAAACAACAGGTAGGTATATGCAGTGATAAGGTGGGTGCACTCAACACAACAGGTAGGTATATGCAGTGACGGGTATTACAATGTGCACCTGTCACACAAAGACAGGTACCGGACAGGCACAGTGACACTGCATGCGCTCACGTAGGTAGGTGGGTGCACTGAAGTGAACAACAAGTAGTAGGTATATGCAGTGATGGGTATTACAATGTGCACCTGTCACACACAGACAGGTAGCAGGCAGGCACAGTGACACTGCGTGCGCTCAGCTCACATAGGTAGGTGGGTGCACTGTGAACAACAGGTAGGTAGGTATATGCAATAATGGGTATTACAATGTGCACCTGTCACACACAGACAGGTAGCGGACAGGCACAGTGACACTGCATGCGCTCAACTCATGTAGGTAGGTGAGTGCACTGTGAACAACAGGTAGGTAGGTATATGCAGTGATGGGTAATGTGCACCTGTCACACACACAGGTAGTCACTGAATGTGCTGGGCCTGGCAGTGGCACACACACAGTATGAATTACCAAGGCTGTCTATGCAACACAAGTGTCAGTGGGACACACAGAAGAAAAAATGGATCACAAGAACAAGATTAGCTCTCAAAAGAGCTGTTGTGTGGTGCTATTTTAGCAATAAGAATCAGCAAGGAGCAAGCTAAGAAGCCTACAAGAGCCTAACTAATATTTCCCTATGAGAGAGTCTGCAGCAGCTGTCCCTTCTCTATTTACTGCAGGCACATGAGTGAGTAAAATGGCCTGCGATGCCTGCCTTTTATAAGGGGGGGAGTGGCTCCAGGAGGGAGTGAAGCCTGATTGGCTACAATGTGCCTGCTGACTGTGATGTAGAGGGTCAAAGTTGACCCTAATGGTGCATTATGGCGGCGAATCGAGCTTCCGGGAAAGTTTGCGGTTCTCCGTGATCGTGAACCCCCGGAAGTTCGCCTGGAACAATTCGGGCCATCTCTAATGTACATTCACTTTACAGACAACTATAAATCATAGTGAAAATGACTGTACTGATCTCTTGCTACGGTAGAAGTTACACAAACTGCCTACGCTTTTCCAGATTCCTTCTTTATTAAAAATACAGCATTTTTTGTTCCAAAAAAAGGCATTTGACTTGCTTATGTAGTATCACACTGTAGTGTGTATGACAAATCTTAATAATCTCTAATGTAGAAAACAGGGAAACTGTATGGAGAGCACGGCAATTACTGAACAATTAATGCTGCTGAGCCAAGATTTAGTCAGTTAATAAATCAATTTATTCTTTGATTGCCAAACTGTCTACAGCCCAGAGTGCTAAACATGATCTGAATTTATGTTATCTCTGGAACAACAGCATTGTGCTTCCTACAATCTAAAACTTTTTATAAGGTGTGTGGGCAAACTAAGCTTCTCCAACGGCTGTTCAGTCACATCTCACATAATATAGCGCCAAAAGCACCTATTGTAATTTAGATAATAAAGATGTCAAGGCAGACAGGTTTCTTTTTAATTACAGATGGGGCAGGCTGAAATAGGGCATTTGACAACAGTCAAGGGAATTAAGGAACAGAATGTTCATTTTCAGTACAACAAAATTAAAGTTCATCAACAGGAGAAAGAACAAAGGGGTCAGACTATTCAAGTAGCAACGAATACCCATCTGTACATTTGTTCAAGTTTTCAATACAGAAATAGTCTGAACAACACCACGAGCTTAGACTAGCAAAAAGTAAGAGGAAAATTAAATATTTACAGTGAACGTCATTAAAAGACACCTGAAGTGAGAGGGATAGGGAATAGGGATATAAATATATGGCTGGATTTGTACTCTTTACCACCCAAGGGCACTGTCACCAGCTGCCCCCCTTCAGTTTAGGTAGCGATATGAACCCTCCCCCAGTATAGGTAGCCAAATGACCCCTTCCCTCTAGTATAGGTAGCCTGGAGACCCTCACCTCCCAGTATAGGTAGCTAGATGACCCCTCCCTCCTTTCCCTCCAGTATAGATAGCCAGATGACCCCTTCCCTCTAGTATAGGTAGCCTGGGGACCCTCACCTCCCAGTATAGGTAGCTAGATGACCCCTCCCTCCTTTCCCTCCAGTATAGATAGCCAGATGACCCCCTTAATCCCTCCTTTTCCCACCTCCCCTTTCAGTATAGGTAGCCAGCTCACCTTCACACTGCAGCAGCCATCAGCGTCACTCATTTCTTTGCTCGTCTCCAGTGCACAAGCTTCCTTTTCCTTTCCATTTCCTATGCTGCCCAAGTCCAGAGCAGTCAGCCAGAATGCAAACGTACACAGACAGAAAGATGGCTGCTGCCCAGGCAGCTGGCAGCAGAGTACCGTGGTCAGGTGCTCACCTAATCTCCCTGAAAGCTTGCAAATGCTGCACCAGTTTAGCCTGCTGCTGTGGTGCCCTTGCTCCTCTGGTGCCCTAGGCCATGGCCTAAATCTGGCCCTGTGTGTATATATATATATATATATATATATATATATATGTATATATATATATATATATATATATATATATATATATATATATATATATATATATATATATAGTTAATGGGGAAGGTTCCATTTATCATTTTATTATGTAGAGGGCATGCTGTTGAAAGTGGTTGTGGTTCAGCAGTATATATTATTGCAATAGTTTTCACTGCATCCCCATTACTGTGGTTTTGCTATTAAATTTCCTCATTTGACCTGTGATCCCTGTCCTTTGTACAGCTCTCCCTGGTAATCTTGTGGTCACCCATCTGCTTCCCACCTCCCAGGGCACAGTGATGAGGGAGGGGAAGCACAGGCTGTGGATTGAGGAAAAGCATGGCCCTGTGAAGTGACTCTACCCGGCAGCAGGAGGGATACACACAAGCCATCTTCCTCTTCGGCGTCCTGGTTTCCATGACTGCAGGATATCAGTAATCCCATGACCCACCACCAGTAGTCTACATGATGACTAGCACTGCTGTAGTAATTGGAGACCAGGACACTGAAGAAGAAGTTGCATTTGGGGGCATCCCTCCAGTCGCTTTGATAGTCACTTCATAGGCCTGGCTACCTAATTCTGGAAGAATCTATTAATACCTGTACTGGAGGGAAAGGGAAGGGAAGGGAAGGTGGAGACTGTATGTGGCTACCTAATATTGTGGGCTTCTGTGGCTACCTGTACTGGGGAGGGAGGATGCATCTGGCAATCCAGTACTAGGAGAATACATAGTTGTAAGATATAAAGAGGTTAGCACTATCTTTATTTGGGGTTATAATGGTAGCTGAGGAGTCTTCCCTGGGAAGGTGGCCACCCTCACTCTCTCAATGCTCTGCGTGCTGTGGAAATTCAAACAGTAGCCCTAGAACCCAGCAGAATTAGGTAGCTGGGGGGTTCTAGGACTACCTATGATGGGGAGCTGCATATGGCTACCTAACACTGAGGTCTCCCCTGGCTAACTATAATGGAAAACTGCACCTGGATACCTAATACTGATGGCTCCTCTGGCTAGCTATACTGGGGGGCTGCATCTGGCTACCTAATACTGAGGGCTTCTCTGGCTAACCATACCGGGGGCTGAATCTGGCTACCTAATACTGAGGGCTCCTTTGCTAGCTATACTGGGGGGGGGGGCTGCATCTGGCTACCTAATGCTGAGGGATCCACTTGCTAGCTATACTGAGGGGCTGCATCTGGATACCTAATACTGAGGGCTCATCTGGCTAGCTATACTGAGGGGCTGCATCTGGCTACCTAATACTGAGGGCTCCTCTGGCTAGCTATACTGAGGGGCTGCATCTGGCTACCTAATACTGAGGGCTTCTCTGGCTAACCATACCGGGGGCTGCATCTGGCTACCTAATACTGAGGGCTCCTCTGGCTAGCTATACTGAGGGGCTGCATCTGGCTACCTAATACTGAGGGCTCCTCTGGCTAACCATACCGGGGGCTGCATCTGGCTATTAAATATTAAGGGATCCTCTGGCTAACCATGCTGGGAGCTGCATCTGGCTACCTAATACTGAGGGCTCTTATGGCTAGCTATACTAAGAGGCTGCATCTGGCTAATACTAAGGGATCCTCTGGCTAACCATACTGGTGCTTTTACAAGATTCCTTCTTTATTAAAAATACAGCATTTTTTGTAAAAAAAAAAAAAACACATTTGGCTTGCTTATGTACAGTATCTGTATCAATAAATATATAGGATATCAGTCATCCCATGACCCATGTACTGGGGAAGGAGGATGCATCTGGCAATCCAGCACTTGGAGAATACATAGTTGTAAGATATAAAGAGGTTAGCACTATCTTTAACCCAGCAAAATTAGGTAGCTGGGGGGTTCTAGGGCTACCTATGATGGGGAGCTGCATATGGCTACCTAACACTGAGGGCTCCCCTGGCTAACTATAATGGAAAACTGCAACTGGATACCTAATACTGAGGGCTCCTCTGGCTAGCTATACTGGGGGGGGGGGGGGGGGGCTGCATCTGGCTACCTAATGCTGAGGGCTCCTCTTGCTAGCTATACTGGGGGGCTGCATCTGGCTACCTAATGCTGAGGGCTCCTCTTGCTAGCTATACTGGGAGGCTGCATCTGACTACCTAATACTGAGGGCTCCTCTGGCTAACCATACCGGGGCTGCATCTGGCTATTAAATATTAAGGGATCCTCTGGCTAACCATGCTGGGAGCTGCATCTGGCTACCTAATACTGAGGGCTCTTCTGGCTGGCTATACTAAGGGGCTGCATCTGGCTATCTAATACTAAGGGATTCTCTGGCTAACCATACTGAGGGCTGCATCTGTCTACCTATACTCAGGAGTGCTCATCCGGATTCCGGATATCCGTGTAACCCGGATATCCAAGCTTTTTTACGCTATCCGATTCGGATTCCAGATTTTTTAAAAATCCGGATAGCTATATGCGGATACTTGGGTGCATGACGCGGATATCCGCAGATTTTGCAGATATCCGGATCCGAAATACTGTAAGTAAGGAGATGACGTCCTGGAGCCAATCAGAGAGCTCCCAACAGAAGCCCTAGCAACCAATCACAGAGGGGAACCCTGGCCAGCCCCACCTGACCTCATTGAGCCAATCAGAGGGCTCCCAGCCTAAACCCTGGCACCCAATCACAGAAAGGAACACTGGCAAGCCCCCCTGTATAATAAGGAGGGCTGCCATGAAGAGACATATTGTCTTAGCTTGCTGAATGCTCACTGAGAGACATGCTCCAGTGCTCGTGGCTCAGCAAGGGCTGTACACAGTTATAAACCTAAAGCTGTTCAGGGATTAACCCCTTCACTACTATCACTACACTATTGTTAAATCGTTAATTAACTTGATTGATGTCATTGTATGACAGTCAGAGTGTGTGCTCCAGTGCTGCTGGCCTAGCAAGGGCTGTACACAGTGATAAACCGAAAGCTGTTCAGTGATTAACCCCTTCACTATCACTACACTATTGTTAAATCATTAATAGCTTGATGTCATTTGTGTGACAGTCAGAGTGTATGCTGCAGGCAGCTGCTATGTGTCTGTGTGTATGCTGTGCACAGACCAGGCCAGCTGCTGCCTGCTGGCCAGCTATTAGCCTTAGGTATAGGTTAGGGATTAGGGGATAGGATTACTGTGTAATTGTGTAGTTACTAGTACTGCAGTCAGTGCTAGTAGTTGTTAGAGTAGTAGTACAACTGTATTAGCTTTCTACAGAACTGCTGTGCTGTAAGCAGTGCCAGTGTGACAGTTAGTGTGCACTAGTGTCTTCTCCTCTGCTGTCTGACTGTCACTCGGCACTTGGCACGTGTCACATGTCACTTGGCACGTGTCACTTGCCACGTGTCACGTGGCACTTGCCACATCACGTGGCACTTGGCAAGTGCCACGTGACAAGTGGCACGTGACATGTGGCAAGTGCAATGTGCCACGTGCTAAGTGCCACGTGACACATGCCACGTGGTAAGTGCCAAGTGCCACGTGCCACGTGCTAAGTGCCAATTACCACGTGCCATGTCCAGCATGCTCCTGGCACACATTACACCTGCTTCTGCTGCATTGCCCTGTTCCTGCTGCCTGTGCAGCTCCCACCGCCAGGCCAGGGTGCCACAGGCCACTGATACCACCTATATTTAACCCAAAACACTATTGCTGCGTAATTTTTTGGAGGTGTCTTAGCTGAAAACTGTCATGTGCCAGTTGTGCGGTTGGACTTTGGACACAATGTGGGCTGCACGACCGCTGTCTGGAACCTAGGCCTAATGTTAATTGACAGCCATTTTTTGGGGGGGGGGAGATCTTAAGTCCCCATATTATCAATTAGTGTTCCCCTTTACAAAATAATGGTGCTACATGCCTCATATACCCTAAAACATTTTTTTTAAAGCAATTTAAAGGACACTTCCATTTTTTCTATCCGGATATCCGAATTTGCCTAGATATCCCGGATACTAGGGTCAGATATCCGATTCGGATTGAAAATTTTTGAAATCGGATATCCGACCCGGATCAGATATCTGGGTATCCGGATCCGGGTCAATCCGGATTTTGAAAAGGGGTACCCGAGCACGCCTGCCCATACTGGGGTTCCCATCTTGTAAACTATACTGGGGAGGCTACATCTCACTACTTAATATTTAGGGCTACTCTTAGTACCTATCCTGGGGATCACATCTGGCTATCTATACTGGGGGGGGGCCTACTTTTTTTGTGGGGGGGAGGTGATTTTTTTCACACTTGTCCTGAGTGCTATTTAACATAGAAACTGCCCTGGCTAACCCCTTTACGGAGTATTTTAATTGAAACCTTGACTCAGTTAGTAAGTATGACAAGTAGTGCCAAGAGTAGCAGGCTTCTGTTGCTACAAATACACCACAGGCAAGCACCACAGGTGATAAACCTCTGTGTTACGCTTTGTAAATATAATATAACATTTACTTCATTTAAGATGAAGTACACATTAGAGAATGCATACTACACAGTGCCCAGAACACTATAATTGTACCAGACATGTAGCATTTTAGAGATATTTTTTTTTCCTTTTAAATCAAAACTGTACAGTTGTAAAGAAGAAAAAAACAAAAACCCTCTGTTTTATATACAGTATATATATATATATATATATATATATATATATATATATAACAGATTCTATGATTTCCCTTTATGCAGGACAATCTAAAATGTAATATTGATGGAAAAGTAGAAACGACATGTTATGCTTATAAGTGCATAGGGCACAGCTGAATGCAGAGCATATTATTTGTCTCTTTATCCCTTTGCGTCTCAGCAGAATCTTTTCATTTCAGATACAGAATCGTTGCAGTTGGAGTGTGACAGAATTTCTTCTCCATAAACAGCATGTATTGTTAGTATGAACAGGTACGCCAGAGAGAGATTTCAACTGTTCACTCTGAGATTTACCAAGAGCCGGTGGCTTGTGGAAAACCTGGCCACATTTTCTCTTCAGCTCCAGTTTTTAAAAGATCTGCACCCCTCGGAACATACACAATGACATGTCCAAGATAACTATATGAATCTAATTGATTATTTGAAGTGAAAACAGACAATCTTTTGAATTCCCAGGAAAGCTTATTAAAGTGAACCTCCAGACTAAAAATCTACTCAGCAGAACTGAAAAGGCTTGGTGTTTCTTTAACAGTTTCACAGCATCAGAACTTTGTTTTTCTTACCAAAGCATCATTTTTAGCTGCATATTTAGCTAAGCTCCACCCATCAAAGAAAACTGCCAGGGCTTTTTCCCCCCGATGCTGTGTAAAGCATGATGGGATTTTCTATGTTGTTATTCTTGTAGCCTAGCAACTGGGGGGGGGGGGGGTGATCAGCACACAGGACAGTTGGAACATGCTCCCTGTCACCTCCTTTTAACCAAAAGATGGCTGCCCTCATGAAATCAAACATTTGCCTGTTCTTTTAAAACAGGGTGGGTAAGAGATTATATTGCCTATCTACAGGGCCGCCATCAGAAATTTTGGGGCCCCTCACACATTATCTGGGCCCCCCCTCCCTGGGACCACCCACTAGCCACCCCCGTGTCCATGCACTGCAGCAAAAAATGTGCGTGGCTCCGACACTGAAGAAAGTGGCATGCACAATGTGATGCAGCGAAAAGTGGGTGTGGCCATGTCAAGTTGTGGGTGGAGCCAAATACTAACAAAATACAGGTAGTCCCCGGTTAACAAAGGAGATAGAGACTTGTAGGTTTGTTCTTATGCTTTATCCATTCTCTTTTCTCTGCCTCTTTTCTTCCTGTGCCTCTTTTGTCCCCCTCTGTCTTACCTCAGTTTGTGCCTCTTTTGTGTCCCTCTGTGTGACCTCATGTTCCGGTCTCATCTCTTTTCTCCCTGTGCCTCTTTTGTCCACTTCTGTTCCCCCTGTGCCTCTTTTATCCCCCTGTGTTACCTCTTGCCTCCCTCTGTCTCAGCTCTTCCCCCTGCCCTTGCCAGATATAGGCACCCCCAGTATAGGTATCCAGGCATAGGTGCCCCCAGTATAGGTAGCCAGTATAAGTAGCCAACTATAGGTGGTGCCCAAGTATAGGAAGCCTGGTGTAGATGCCCCCAGTATAAGTAGCCTGGTATAGCTGGTGCCCCAGTATAGACCAGCAAGATACAGGTGCCCCCAGTATAGGTATTCAACTATAGGTGGTGCCCCAGTATAGGTAGCCTGGTATAGTTGCCCCCAGTATAGGTAGCCTGGTATGGGTGGTGCACCAGTATAGGTTAGCCAGGTACAGGTGCCCCCAGTATAGGTGGGAAGCTATAGGTGCCCCAGTATAAGTAGCCAAGTATAGGTGGTGCCCCAGTATAGGTAGCCAGGTACAGGTAGTGCCCTCAGTATAGGTAGCCAAGTATAGGTGGTGCCCCAGTATAGGTAGCCAGATATAGGTGGCGCCGCAGTATAGGTTGTACCAGCCCCAGTATAGGTGGTGTCCCGGTATAGGTAACATGTAGCCAGATATATGTGGTGCCCCAGTATAGAAAGTCCGCTATAGTGGGCTCACTCATCTGCTCCCCATGTTCAAGCGCTGATGTCACTCCTCTCTCAGTGCTGGAACGCAGTGTGCTGGTTAGTGAGCCACAGGCCCGCAGCCAGCACATGCGGCCCTTCCAGCTCTTGGGGGGGGGCCCTGGGCCCCCCAGAAGCTCTGGGCCCCTCATTGCAGTGTCAGTTGTCCCCCCTGATTCCCTGCCTATCTATTTCAATTAACATAACTAATGTAACTTAATGACAGTATGTTTGATTAGGCTGAAGTTCCTCTTTAAATATTTGAAGTAGAAAAAGACACAATGAATATTTAAATCAGGGCTGGTGATAAAGGCAAAGGGGAAATTGCCCCAGGGCCCCAGAGCCTGTAGGGGCCCTCAAGGTGTGTGTCCCTTCCCCTGCAGTGAAGAGCATGGTGCTGTCTCCTGTGTCCTGCCTGGATTTGGTAAGACCCCAATGTGTGTACACCCTGGAAATGTAAGGGAAAGGAGGAGAGGGATAATAGGATCAGCAACAATGCTTTTGGGGACATATGATGGAAACATAATGATTTTATGTGGCTGGGAGTGTGGTGGGATGGGTCCAGTTGGGTCCAGTTTGCAAGGTTAAAGGACCACTAAAAAAGTAGGCAATTAAAATCTGACAGAACTGACAGGTTTTGGGCCAGTCCATCTCCTCATGGGGGATTCTCGAGGTTTTCTTTGTTTTCAACAGCATTTCCTGAACAGCAGTTTAACTGCCAAAATAGTAAGATACCAGCCAGCATCCGTACTCACTTGCACATTATTTTGACAGTTAGAATTTGCAACTGCTGTTCAGGAAATGTTGTTGAAAACAAAGAAAACCTTGAGAATCCCCCATGAGGAGATGGACTGGTCCAAAACATGTCAGTTCTGTCATATTTTTAACTGCCAACTTTTTTGCGATAGTGGCCCTTTAACCACTTAAGGACTGTGGTGTTAAACCCCCCTAGTGACCAGGCCATTTTTTACTAAATAGTACAGCACACAAGTGATACACGGGGTCTGTGGGTTGGTGGGGTCTGATCGCTCCCCAGCTGTTTTTTTTAATAAATAATTTTAATTAATTTTTTAATAAATTTACCAATTTTTTTAAATTTTTTATTCCTTCCTCCTTCCCTCCCCCGACCAGTCAATCAGCGTGATCTGCTGTCATAGACTTCAGTCTATGTCAGCCGATCACTTTCCTGCCTACAGAGGGGACACACGGCTGCCCCCAGTACAGTGCTGGCTTAGATCACAGCACTTTACAGGGTTATTAGATGGTGGTTTTGCTGTCTAACAGTTTCCCAGTGGCAATCGCCGCTGGGAGACTGAAGGCGGAGCTCCATCATCCGAGCTGAGATTCGCGTGCATCGGCACGCATGCTCTCCTGCAATCCCCATAGGAAGCTATTCACGACAATTGGTGTGGAGTGGACCTGGGGCTGCCGCCACATTCACGTCAATTGGACACATTTTTATTGAAGGACTTCTATGTAGCTTTTCAAGTGGATGAACTTATTGCAGAAGAAATTTCCAATGTTCAGTTACTGCTCAAGTGCACGGTTTATTAACAGCAATGAAGAGATTAGCCAAAAGTGTAGCCACAAAACACCTGATCTGAAGGATGGACCCCTTTATTGGAGCGAGTGAAGTAATAGTTGGTGCCCCTTTACAGCTCTGGGCCCCCCCTGCAGGTCACAGGGGCTGCTTCCCTGCAGTTATGCCCCTAAAGCCAGCGTTGCGGCCAGTACGCAGATGTGTTACAAGCAAGGAGATTGGCTAGTAATATAGGTTAAAAAAAAAAGCTTTGTATAATCCCTCATGTAAGAGCTCAAGGGTAAATCCAAGTCTAAGGCTAATAAAGATATGCTGTGAGCTTGTAATGAAAATGTGAAGCATCCTAGCTCTGAGTTTAAAACCGGGTTGCCAAACTAAAATACATCACCCCAAGGGGTGTAACTAGAAATCACTGGGCCCTAAGTAAACCTTCAAATGCTCCACTTCCACCACACCCAAGCACAAGATACTACATTATTAAGTAGTTGTTGGGCCACTCAGTTATTGGTATTATGTAGCTTTTGTGGCCACTGCTGAGGCCTGCAAATGCAAAAATAATCTGCTTATTTTGTGGTCATTTTTATGGTGAATGAGGCTGCCATATTTATTTTGCTTCTAGCTTTTTGGATACAGTTTCCATCTCATGATGTATCCCATGCTATTCTACGTCACAAACTGAAAACGGAGTGATTTGATGCCAGAAAATGCTGTGCTAATGGGATAGCCATTAATAAAAAGAGCAATTGCACAACGGATAGGTTCAGCTTCATTCCTTTCAAATTATATTTCCTGGTTGGTGATCCAGGTTGCTATGGCACATCCACTTCCTGATTCTACATCCATTCATGTTACAGTTAGCATTACTATTCCACAAAGCTCTGGGACTCAGACTGCAAGATTTCTCTGCAAGATTTTATGAGAGAGAGAGAGAGAGAGAGAGAGAGAGAGAGAGAGAGAGAGAGAGAGAGAGAGAGAGAGAGAGAGAGAAAGGGTTAGAAAAACCATAGAGAGAGTGACTCCCTTTTTACCGTTCATTCTTCTTTTTTCTCTCTTTTAAAGTCCCTCTCTCTCACTATTCTTGTGACCTTCTGTAATGTAATGCTATTTCACCCGTAGCACTGAAAATGGAGTATTGAGGGCCTATTATGACAGTATCTTGTGGCTGACCTCTAAACTGCTTAATATAGAAAAACTACATTTGATCTATGTTACCTCAACAAATTATTATTATCTCAAAAAATATATTTATGCTATTATAACTTATCTTTTATGTATCAATACAGCAGATGTATCGGTTACCTCAGCAACAGCAATTTCTTGACCACACTGCACTGTCTGATAAACCTTCCTAACTCCTCCTATTAAAGAACAGCTTAAAGCGGAACTGTAGATTCAAATTAAACACATTGTTTCACTTACCTGGGGCTTCTGCAAGCCCCCAGCAGCTGTCCTGTCCCGCGCCGAGTCTTCACGAGTCTCCGTTCCCCCGTCACCACTCCGTTCTGTACCTCGACTTGTAAGTTGATGCCAGCGCAGCCCTGCCAAGCGTATCCTCTGCAATAGCGGGGAATGCGAAGAAAGGATACGCGTGGCCAGAGCCACGCAGGCGCAGTGGCCCGGCAGCGAAACCGAAAGTAGCTGGCTGCGGGAGAACGGAGGTTCGTCGAGGAACGGCGCGGGACAGGACGGCTGCTGGGGGCAGTGAAACAATGTGTTTAATTTGAATCTACAGTTCCACTTTAAGAAGGAAACTGCACTATTTAGTGACTTCTTAAGATGTTTGAGACAGTTCTGCATGGATTTCTAAAAACTTACCAACATTTTGTCTCAGACACTCTTGATAAATGTCTCCCACAGACTTCTAACTCAAATTCTATTATAGACATAGGAAAGTTTTCAGACACTGCTAGAGACTATGGACCTAATGCACTAACTTTTAGTAAAGTTGCCATGCGCAGATAGCATGGAAATTTTGCAGGTACTAATACCAGCGAACTAGTGGGCATTGCACAATTAACCATTTTTTGTTACCTACATTAGAATATCTGTAAATTTACAGATATTCTACTATTTTGCTGTGCTAATTATAATAGTAAAATATTAGTAAATGATACTGATATTTTACTATCGCACATAGATGACGCCCCTGTGAGGGAGGGTAGCTGAGGACACACACACCCATAATCTAAAACCTCCTACTAAGCTCTGAAGTAATGGCTGCCACCTGTATAAACCTAGTTAAGAAAAGAGAAGGGTGAAAATCATGCACTGAAATGCTCATAAGCTTGAAGGAGTGTTTATTTATCTTTGTATCTGTCAGAGTGGTGCAACTAAATATTTTGAATTAAAAAATTGTTTGGTTTGGGTCCGCTTTAATTCAAAATCCAGTTTCATACAGGCATGCATCATGTTTGTGAGTGCTGCAAACAAACAATTGAAGTGCACACACCAGGCTATGGTGAAACAAAGATTTGCTGTGGGTGCAGGGCACTGAATAGCCTTACAGCCGTTTTGCACTTTCTGTGCTTCTGTTTGGGCTCTTCTCAGGCTTGGTTCACAGCCGACTTTGGTAAATTTATATAGCCCACCAGATCCCTTCCTTTAGGCGCTGCAGGCCAACACTTTTTTTCTACCATATGCATTGATTAGAACTATTACTAGCTACATTCTTTACATATTATATTTATTTTTCATTAATTTATGCTTTATTGGCTATAGTGTACACGGTTGTATGTTATGCTTTGAAAAATAAGAAGAAAAACCGAGAGCCAAATCTAGTGTAGTATGTCAAGCCAATTTCTGGAAAGAATTGTATTTAAAAATATACTCACAAGTGTGGGTCACCATGCAGGCGACCACTAGAAAAGCAGGTGGGGAGAATTATGACCTGACCCCACTCAGGTTAAAAAGTCGCTCTCTATAGAAGGAAAATGGGGAAACACCCCTCCACCTAGGGTGGACAAGATATAAGTAGTAATTTGAAAGATAGAGGCGCCAAAACAGGATAAAAATGAGTTAAAAAACGTAAAATGGAGGGGGTGGGTGGATCCACTACCCTCACATAAAATGACCAGGCTGAATTCAAGCCGTATACAATATAAACAGGTATTTATTAGTCTCCAAAAAACAGTGCAACGCGTTTCACGGGCACATATCCCGCCTCATCAGGCAATTCTGAGGTAGGAGAACACAATAGAAGGTCATATGTGAGCTAGAGCGCCTCTGCCTAGGCCTCCTACCTCAGAATTGCCTGATGAGGCGGGATATGTGCCCGTGAAACGCGTTGCACTGTTTTTTGGAGACTAATAAATACCTGTTTATATTGTATACGGCTTGAATTCAGCCTGGTCATTTTATGTGAGGGTAGTGGATCCACCCACCCCCTCCATTTTACGTTTTTTAACTCATTTTTATCCTGTTTTGGCGCCTCTATCTTTCAAATTACTACTTATTACGGTTGTATGTTAGCTTAACCCATTCGCGTTCCGTCGTTTTCACTTGAGAAATGTTCACCTCCCATCCATTAGCCTATAACTTTATCACTACTTATCACAATGAACTGATCTATATCTTGTTTTTCCACCACCAATTAGGCTTTCTTTGGGGGGTACATTTTGCTAAGAGCCACTTTACTGTAAATGCATTTTAACAGGAAGAATAAGAAAAAAACGGAAAACATCATTATTTCTCAGTTTTCAGCCATTATAGTTTTAAAATAATACATGCCTCCATAAATAAAAATCACGTATTGTATTTGCCCATATGTCCCGGTTAGAACACCGCTAAAATTATGTCCCTATCACAATGTATGGCGACAATATTTTATTCGGAAATAAAGGTGCATTTTTTCCGTTTTGCATCTATCACTATTTACAAGTTTAAAATTAAAAAAAATATAGAAATATATCATCTTTACATTGATATTTAAAAAGTTTAGACCCTTAGGTAAATATTTACATGTGTTTTTTGTAATGTTTTTTTTTTTATATTAAACATTTTATTTGGGTAGTTTTGGGAGGGTGGGATGTAAACAATAGGTTTAAAATGTAAATGTGGTTTTGGTTGTAGTATTACTTTTTGGCCACAAGATGGCGGCCATGAGTTTGTTTACATGACGTCACTCTAAGCGTAACACACGCTTAGAGCGACGCATGGGGGAGGTAACAGCCAGAAAAGGCGCAGCTTCCGAGAGAAGCTGTCGCTTTTTCAGCGGGGGAGAGGAATCAGTGACCGGGCACCATAGCCCGAGCTGGGAGCGCCTGAAACTACGTCCAGGAACCAAAATAGGTTAATGCAGCTTGCCTTTAAAAAAATAAAAATAAATGTGTATGTATATATATATATATATACAGTATATATATATATACATATATATATATATATATATATATATATATATATATATATATATATATATATATATATATATATATATATATATATATATATATATATATATATATATATATATATATATATAATGGAAAAGCTTTTGTAATGGTAAAATGAAAATGTCACATCTAGTCCGAGTATATATTGTGCAGATTACTGCAGTCCATAATAGCTATGGCAAAAAGCAGAAAGAATTTATACTGAACAGGAACACACCTCTACAGAGGAGATCGAGTAGATAGGGAATTCCCAC
The DNA here is from genome assembly GCF_040937935.1 of Hyperolius riggenbachi. NCBI lineage: Eukaryota > Metazoa > Chordata > Amphibia > Anura > Hyperoliidae > Hyperolius > Hyperolius riggenbachi. The sequence goes on from NC_090647.1 coordinate 233,663,910, forward strand.
AAGTCCCTCTATCTATTTTATTGTCTTAAAATAGGTTTCAGCGTGTTCAGAATTCAGCTGAGGGCTCACCACACTTTTGCTTGTCTGCTGTATTTTTTACACATTCTTTAAATATTAAACTATAGAAAAATACATTTCAACCCATCATACTTTCTCCCTATCCATGGTGAGCAAATATTCTTTCTGTAAAGGTAATTGAGGTCTGTCAGGTATAAGATGAATAATAACAATGTTTGGAGGTAGGGATGAGTTCAAACTCTAACCTGACAAACTATAGAAAATAAAATATATTCCATACAGCTGTTGCCTTAAGGGCCTTGTGAAATATATTGAGTATCTTATAAAAGGGCACTGCAATAAATATAAACTCCATAAACATCTAAACTATTGTGACATACTAAGACTGCAATTTTAACATTTAAAAGTCATACAGGAAAAATCTCTGTTTTTCATCCATTAAAATGCTGTGTGTGTGTGTGTGTGTGTGTGTGTGTGCGTGTGTGCGTGCGTGCGTGTGTGTGTGTGTGTGTGTGTGTGTTAACAAATATTGTCAATATTAATTAATGTGATCTGTTTGAGATCATTAGATTACTGCTCCTTAGTGTTGGGCGAACAGTGTTCGCCACTGTTCGGGTTCTGCAGAACATCACCCTGTTCGGGTGATGTTCGCGTTCGGCCGAACACCTGATGGTGTTCGGCCTTTTAAGTTCGGGTTCGCCCCGAACTTCTAATGGCCCCCGAACAGGGCCGAACAGGGCCCCTGTTCGGCCGAACAGGGCCCTGTTCGGCCGAATACTGCCCCCCTATGGGGTCGCAGGCATAAGGGGGGAGCATGCCCCGATCGCGGGGGGGGGGTCGGAAATTCCCCCCACCCCCTCCGCTAGCGCTCCCCCCTCTGCCCGCTTCCCCATACAAAAGTTTAAGCAAAGTACCTGTAGTGGATGGCCTGGCAGTGGGCGGCACTGTGGAGTGAGGAGGAGGAGTCCGGAGAGTGACGAGTTGAGGGAGGCCGGGCAGCGGGCGTGAGGTCAGAGAAAGGGCGGAAGTACCACAAGGGTACTTCCGCTGAACCGCCCGCTGCCCGGCCTCCCTCAACTCGTCACTCTCCGGACTCCTCCTCCTCACTCCACAGTGCCGCCCACTGCCAGGCCATCCACTACAGGTACTTTGCTTAAACTTTTGTATGGGGAAGCGGGCAGAGGGGGGAGCGCTAGCGGAGGGGGTGGGGGGAATTTCCGACCCCCCCCCGCGATCGGGGCATGCTCCCCCCTTATGCCTGCGACCCCATATGGCCCCCAAAAGCTGGATGTTCGGAAAGTTCGGGGTTCGGCCCGAACATGCCGAACATCTCGGCCATGTTCGGCGAACTTTCCCGAACCCGAACATCCAGGTGTTCGCCCATCACTACTGCTCCTACGAAACTGATTTTAATTTGCTGTTACTGTGACAGAGATGGGAAATAAATGGTTATTGAGATGTAAAGTTAAAGTAAGTTAATATGAGTTAATGGAAGATTAGTATGGAAAGTTATACAGCTTGTTAGACTAGCTAAATAGACCAATCAAATTCTTCCTTGGCAGGATTCGATTAGTCTGTTTTCAAGCTACACATATTTGCATGCAACATTTGCAAGATCTGGCAGCAACTTAGAATTATTTGCATCTCACTGAACTTCCTTATCACAGAGCAATTGTGAAATGTATTTTCAACAATATACCATGCAAACAAACTCTAACTAGCATTGTGTAAACCCTAGCATTTGCCAGAAGTGCAAGTAGGAGCTCCTCTGGGTGCTTAGTCATGGCTGGCTTGATTCACAAAACCATAAGCTTTATTGCAGCCTTTGTCATTTCATATTCAGTGCCTGATTATGTACTATGCAAACCTATTAGGACAATATACAAACATCATTGCTTCTTCTTTCACTGATATTTTATCACACAGAGAAAAGTGCTCACTTCCTGACTGATGTGAAAAAACACAATCGCTCTGCAAAAGCGCATAGAAAAGTGATTAACAAAACCATCCAATGCAGAGAAATCGGAAAAAAAAACGCTTCAAAAACCGGCCAACGCGGACGGAACGCAATGTTAACAAAGCCTTAGACATCCCAGCAGCCAGTTTTTTCCCTGAACTGAAGTAGTTTGTGTCTACTCCCTCCAGCAAGACCATTGCAAATGCTGTCCATGGTACTGAATACAATCTGATAAAGTGTTGGATGCAGATTTGCTAGGCTAAATGAGTTTAAGTGAGTTCATGCTGCACAGAGTTTTGATTAGGAGGTTTTATTTCAGACAAGAGAAGGAATTCAGACAAGAGACGGAATACTTTAGAATATAACTTTTATAAAACCATCCCCAGTATAAGATCATTGCCATCCTTTTTCCCATCAAGGATAAAAACAGCCCAAGACAGACCAATCAAATGTTAATACATTAGACCATGCAGCTAGAAGAGAATGACACCAGACGTATAGCTTTCCCTATAACCTTTTCTCTTAGCCTCCTGGTGGCTTAACCACTTCAGGACCACAGTCTTTCTACCCCTTAAGGACCAGGCACTTTTTTTCCATTCAGACCACTGCAGCTTTCACGGTTTATTGCTCGGTCATACAACCTACCACCTAAATGAATTTTACCTCCTTTTCTTGTCACTAATAAAGCTTTCTTTTGATGCTATTTGATTGCTCCTGCGATTTTTACTTTTTATTATATTCATCAAAAAAGACATGAATTTTGGCAAAAAAATGATTTTTTTAACTTTCTGTGCTGACATTTTTCAAATAAAGTAAAATTTCTGTATACATGCAGCGCGAAAAATGTGGACAAACATGTTTTTGATAAAAAAAAACCCATTCAGTGTATATTTATTGGTTTGGGTAAAAGTTATAGCGTTTACAAACTATGGTGCCAAAAGTGAATTTTCCCATTTTCAAGCATCTCTGACTTTTCTGCGCACCTGTCAGGTTTCATGAGGGGCTAAAATTCCAGGATAGTACAAATACCCCCCAAATGACCCCATTTTGGAAAGAAGACATCCCAAAGTATTCAGTGAGAGGCATGGTGAGTTCATAGAAGATTTTATTTTTTGTCACAAGTTAGCGGAAAATGACACTTTCTGACAAAAAAAAGAAAAAAAAAAAGTTTCCATTTCTTCTAACTTGCAACAAAAAAAAAATGAAATCTGCCACGGACTCACTATGCTCCTCTCTGAATACCTTGAAGGGTCTACTTTCCAAAATGGGGTCATTTGTGGGGTGTGTTCACTGTCCTGGCATTTTGGGGGGTGCCTAATTGTAAGCACCCCTGTAAAGCCTAAAGATGCTCATTGGACTTTTGGCCCCTTAGCGCAGTTAGGCTGCAAAAAAGTGCCACACGTGTGGTATTGCCGTACTCAGGAGAAGTAGTATAATGTGTTTTGGTGTGTATTTTTACACATACCCATGCTGGGTGGGAGAAATATCTCCATAAATGACAATTGTTTTATTTTTTTTACACACAATTGTCTATTTATAGAGATATTTCTGCCACTCAGCATGGGTATGTGGAAAAATACACCCCAAAACACATTATACTACTTCTCCTGAGTACGGTGATACCACATGTGTGGCACTTTTTTGCACCCTAACTGCGCTAAGGGGCCCAAAGTTCAATGAGTACCTTTAGGATTTCACAGGTCATTTTGAGAAATTTCGTTTCAAGACTACTCCTCGCGGTTTAGGGCCCCTAAAATGCCAGGACAGTATAGGAACCCCACAAATTACCCCATTTTAGAAAGAAGACACCCCAAGGTATTCCGTTAGGAGGATGGTGAGTTCATAGAAGATTTTTTTTTTGTCACAAGTTAGCGGAAATTGATTTTAATTGTTTTTTTTCACAAAGTGTCATTTTCCGCTAACTTATGACAAAAAATAAAATCTTCTATGAACTCACCATACTCCTAACGGAATACCTTGGGGTGTCTTCTTTCTAAAATGGGGTCATTTGTGGGGTTCCTATACTGCCCTGGCATTTTAGGGGCCCTAAACCGTGAGGAGTAGTCTTGAAACCAAATGTCGCAAAATGACCTGTGAAATCCTAAAGGTACTCATTGGACTTTGGGCCTCTTAGCGCACTTAGGGTGCAAAAAAGTGCCACACATGTGGTACCACCGTACTCAGGAGAAGTAGTATAATGTGTTTTGGGGTGTATTTTTACACATACCCATGCTGGGTGGGAGAAATATCTCTGTAAATGACAATTGTTTGATTTTTTTTTACACACAATTGTCCTTTTACAGAGAGATTTCTCCCACCCAGCATGGGTATGTGTAAAAATACACCCCAAAACACAATATACTACTTCTTCTGAGTACGGCGATACCACATGTGTGACACTTTTTTGCAACCTAAGTGCGCTAAGGGGCCTAACGTCCTATTCACAGGTCATTTTGAGGCCTTTGGATTCTAGACTACTGCTCACGGTTTAGGGCCCCTTAAATGCCAGGGCAGTATAGGAACCCCACAAGTGACCCCATTTTAGAAAGAAGACACCCCAAGGTATTCTGTTAGGAGTATGGTGAGTTCATAGAAGATTTTTTTTTGTCACAAGTTAGCGGAAAATGACACTTTGTGAAAAAAAAAACAATACATATCAATTTCCGCTAACTTGTGACAAAAAAATAAAATCTTCTATGAACTCATCATACACCTAACAGAATACCTTGGGGTGTCTTCTTTCTAAAATGGGGTCACTTGTGGGGTTCCTATACTGCCCTGGCATTTTACGGGCCCAAAACTGTGAGTAGTCTGGAAACCAAATTTCTCAAAATGACTGATCAGGGGTATAAGCATCTGCAAATTTTGATGACAGGTGGTCTATGAGGGGGCAAATTTTGTGGAACCAGTCATAAGCAGGGTGGCCTCTTAGATGACAGGATGTTTTGGGCCTGATCTGATGGATAGGAGTGCTAGGGGGTGACAGGAGGTGATTGATGGGTGTCTCAGGGGGCGGTTAGAGGGGAAAATAGATGCAATCAATGCACTGGGGAGGTGATCGGAAGGGGGTCTGAGGGGGACCTGAGGGTTTGGCCGAGTGATCAGGAGCCCACACGGGGCAAATTAGGGCCTGATCTGATGGGTAGGTGTGCTAGGGGGTGACAGGAGGTGATTGATGGGTGTCTCAAGGTGTGATTAGAGGGGGGAAATAGATGCAAGCAATGCACTGGCGAGGTGATCAGGGCTGGGGTCTGAGGACGTTCTGAGGTGTGGGCGGGTGATTGGGTGCCCGCAAGGGGCAGATTAGGGTCTAATCTGATGGGTAACCGTGACAGGTAGTGATAGGGGGTGATTGATGGGTAATTAGTGGGTGTTTAGAGGAGAGAAGAGATGTAAACACTGCACTTGGGAGGTGATCTGATGTCGGATCTGCGGGCGATCTATTGGTGTGGGTGGGTGATCAGATTGCCCGCAAGGGGCAGGTTAGGGGCTGATTGATGGGTGGCAGTGACAGGGGGTGATTGATGGGTGGCAGTGACAGGGGGTGATTGATAGGTGATTGACAGGTGATCAGTGGGTTATTACAGGGAATAACAGATGTAAATATTGCACTGGCGAATTGATAAAGGGGGGTCTGAGGGCAATCTGAGCGTGTGGGCGGGTGATTGGGTGCCCGCAAGGGGTAGATTAGGGTCTAATCTGATGGGTAACAGTGACAGGTGGTGATAGGGGGTAATTGATAGGTGATTGATGGGTAATTAGTGGGTGTTTAGAGGAGAGAATAGATGTAAACAATGGATTTGGGAGGTGATCTGATGTCGGATCTGCGGGCGATCTATTGGTGTGGGTGGGTGATCAGATTGCCCGCAAGGGGCAGGTTAGGGGCTGATTGATGGGTGGCAGTGACAGGGGGTGATTGATGGGTGGCAGTGACAGGGGGTGATTGATAGGTGATTGACAGGTGATCAGTGGGTTATTACAGGGAATAACAGATGTAAATATTGCACTGGCGAATTGATAAAGGGGGGTCTGAGGGCAATCTGAGCGTGTGGGCGGGTGATTGGGTGCCCGCAAGGGGTAGATTAGGGTCTAATCTGATGGGTAACAGTGACAGGTGGTGATTGATAGGTGATTGATGGGTAATTAGTGGGTGTTTAGAGGAGAGAATAGATGTAAACAATGGATTTGGGAGGTGATCTGATGTCAGATCTGCGGGCGATCTATTGGTGTGGGTGGGTGATCAGATTGCCCGCAAGGGGCAGGTTAGGGGCTGATTGATGGGTGGCAGTGACAGGGGGTGATTGATGGGTGGCAGTGACAGGGGGTGATTGATAGGTGATTGACAGGTGATCAGTGGGTTATTACAGGGAATAACAGATGTAAATATTGCACTGGCGAATTGATAAAGGGGGGTCTGAGGGCAATCTGAGCGTGTGGGCGGGTGATTGGGTGCCCGCAAGGGGTAGATTAGGGTCTAATCTGATGGGTAACAGTGACAGGTGGTGATAGGGGGTGATTGATAGGTGATTGATGGGTAATTAGTGGGTGTTTAGAGGAGAGAATAGATGTAAACAATGGATTTGGGAGGTGATCTGATGTCGGATCTGCGGGCGATCTATTGGTGTGGGTGGGTGATCAGATTGCCCGCAAGGGGCAGGTTAGGGGCTGATTGATGGGTAGCAGAGACAGGGGGTGATTGACTGGTGATTGACGGGTGATTGACAGGTGATTGACAGGTGATTGACAGGTGATCAGGGGGGATAGATGCATACAGTACACGGGGGGAGGGGTCTGGGGGGGGGTTCTGGGGAGAATCTGAGGGGTGGGGGGGTGATCAGGAGGGGGCAGTGGGCAGGGGGGGGATAAAAAAAAAATAGCGTTGACAGATAGTGACAGGGAGTGATTGATGGGTGATTAGGGGGGTGACTGGGTGCAAACAGTGGTCTGGGGGGTGGGCAGGGGGGGGTCTGAGGGGTGCTGTGGGCGATCAGGGGGCAGGGGGAGGGAAATCAGTGTGCTTGGGTGCAGACTAGGGTGGCTGCAGCCTGCCCTGGTGGTCCCTCGGACACTGGGACCACCAGGGCAGGAGGCAGCCAGTATAATAGGCTTTGTATACATTACAAAGCCTATTATACAATGTAAGTGCGGCGATACGGGTGCTAGTAACCCGCCGGCGCTTCCGAACGGCCGGCGGGTTACTACGAGCGGTGGGCGGAGCCAGTCCCCGGCGGCTGATCGCGTCACGAATGACGCGATCGCCGCATAACCACTCCCGCAGCCGCCCCCGCCGATGGGCGTATTGCGGTCGTTTGGGCCCGGACTTTGCCGCCGCCCATCGGCTGGGGGCGGTCCTTAAGTGGTTAATATGAGCTCCAACTGACCCAGCTAGCTTAGAATATTAAGCATTACATGGACTATGTCGCCTTCTTTAATCACTTCCAGCGATATGGTTTTTATAATCATCCTACTTGTGCACCTTTAGTGCAAATAGGACGTTTATATAAGTCCAGCTATTCTGCTGAAGTGTACATGCATCACGGGTACACATATGATCCCTGGCATGAAATAATTAAATTAGTCCATGGCATGAAGTAATTACATAAATTGCTTAATAAATTAAAGTTCAAAAACCACATGATATGTTATGCTCTCTTTGGCCCAAAATTAGTTATAAATAATTAAAATAATCTACTTATATTTTAATTTAGATGTGTGCATTACATATTTAAAAGAAATACAGACATTCATTTAAAAAATTGGTATAACATATAATACTCCCAAACCTGTTAGGTGACTTAACTTTATGGCTCCTACAGTGTAATAATGGTGCATGGCGGTAACGGCGTGCAATATCGTGACCAATGAACGCAACACTGCCCCCCCCCCCCAAATGTCTATCTGCTGCCGTTGAGTGTCCACAGTGCTTCCATATTCACTGTGTGGAAGCACAGCAGACAGTCATTGGCAGCAGACAGGTGAGATGTTTTAATGCACCCGTACCGGGGGGGGGGCACGGATAACATTTGGGGGGGGCAGTGACAAAGGCAGTGAGGCAGTGTCACAAGGCTGATTCCCAAAAGATTTCCTGCTAAAATAGAATGGGAATCAGCCTGCGGTGTATGGGCAGCCAACAGATCTCTGTCTCATCAGATTTGTTCAGAGATAGATCTGTCCCTTACATTACTAGATTTATAGGCATCAGTGGCATTACAATAAACCTTACAAGGGATGTGGGATCAGGGGGACCCGTGAAGGGAGATGCCTAGGGAGGGGCCCCAAGAGTTGAACTGTCTAGAAAGGCATTGTACATTTTCTGTTAGTCCAGGAAAAAAACATTTCTTTTCCCTGTCCTGAGAGACTAAGGGTGCGGAGAGAAAAAGCTTTCTGCTCTCTGCACAATTGTTCTAATGACTGCGTCTGCTCAGGCACTGATAAGGAATCATACAAAATTTTGTAGACAATTCATATTCAGTGTGCAGAGGGTCTTGTGTTCAACCCTGCCCCAACCTCTCCACTCATCCCCTAGTGCCTGAACTGTAGTGATGCTGGAATAAGAATCTGTAGCTGGGAGCACATCAGCAGACAGAGTGAGTAATAAGAAGCTGCACCTGGGAGCACGCTCATCTATCAGTTTTCTGTGTGCGTTTTTCTTTATGTGTTTTCTGCAGTTGTGTGTCTGTTTGTGTGAAAAAAAATCATGTTTTATCGCAGAAGCTGATGTAATTGATAGTGAAAATGCTCCCAGTGCTTTACTGCTGTCAGTTGTTATATGCATGGGGAAAACACATTCAAATGTGCACTAGCCAATTGAATAACATTGTTTTTCAGTTTTCCACATAGAGAAGTGTGCTCCCAGCCTGAGCTGGGAAGTGTGCTCTCACAGCATGGTGAGATCAGGACTAGCAGCTGGTAGAGACACACATATGCTCCAGCGACTCTGTTGTCTGCAGAGGTACTTGCAGTGAGTGTAGCAGTAGGTCTGTGTTCTTATAAGGGCTCTCTCACTTGTGGAACTTTTGAAGGCTCAAGCTACATCCTGACTGTAAACACCAACACAGCCTGTGTATGCATGTTTAGTGTAAAGCTTTAAATACACTTGAAATAACTGCCTGGGCAACAGTATCATGAATTAGTTCTTACAGATGTATTCTTCAGCTGCAACCAAGCACAGTGTTCTGTACCATTTCTAATGGCTACATTTATTCCTAAAGCCAAACTTAAATCACCCTTGCCTGGGGCTTAAGTATGTAACCTTATGAAAAACTTGAACTAATACTGTAAATGTACTTTAAAATTAGATAATTGTACTCCCAGCAGTTTACATCAAGACTTACTACACTCTGTGGGCTGCCATAGTCAAAGTCTAATGTCCTACCCCATCTAAAGCTTTGCAGGGGGGCCCAGTGATTTCTAGTTATGTCCCTGAAAACAGGCTACCTATACTGGGAAAACCAATACCAAGCTAACTATACTGGGGGCACCTATACCTGGTTAACTATATTGGAGGCAACCTAATAAGTTTTCTTTTTATATATATATATCCTGCCTGGCGCCTGCCATTCCAATTTCTGTTGTTTTTTTTTTTGGGGGGGGGGGGGGGCATTTAAACTTGTGCAGGGGGACCCAAGGATTGCTAGTTATGCCCTTGATTGGCATCTTTAGACTAACTGGTCCACGTCTTGTTACTCTGGATCAGGTGAAATAAATAAGGGTGCAGACTAGTGTTGAGCCATATTTTCTGGTTTATGGATGGGTTCTTTTTTTTTTCTTCAACCAAATGTGAAAAGTGAGTGAGGTAACAGACATAGGTAAGTTGTCCTGAAGGGATTCTTTTTGTCCTGAAGGGATTCTATTTCATAAAATGTTAAATATTTTCTTTTCCAGTGTGTTATCTTTATGGTAACATTAATGGAAACAGTGACCACTCACTGATAAACACCTAACATATGTTTAATGTGAAAATAACCATAAAATATCGATTTTATCAACTTTTTTCACAAATCGATGTAGGCACAGTTAAGTGTTGGCTTTAATTTTTTTAACTTGATGTTTTGCTGATGTAGAAGAAATTGAAATTCTTCCTAATTTATCTTTTACAGGCCATGAGGCCTGCAGAATGTAATAAAGGACTTAAACATGGAAATGGGACAGCTTAATTCGTATTGATTGTAGACTTTGATGCAGACACCAGGAGTTTGGAAAAAACTGAAAAAAGTTCCCATATGTACTTCAAAGCATATTAAGCAGTTGTCTGCAACAATTATATCCTCATAGTTTCTACAAAGGCTGGATCACTGTGGGAATGAGTAGCAGACCCGCCTGTGTTTATGCTGGCAGATGTTTTCTCCAATCCGAAGAGAAGCAAACCTTCTTGCCATTATTGTTCTTAATATACAGCCATCTGCACAGGTAGATATATGCTGTGTTTTCCAGACAACTTTTAAAATATTTTAACACAGATAATAATAATAACATTTTAAAAAGAGGGTAGAGTTTTTACTTTTAAATACACTCATTACTTACAGTCCACATTAGAACTACTTGAATAGTAATAGCTTATTCTGAACAAAAACTGTAAACCAAATAAATAAACCAATAAACATTTCTCCTGGATTTTCTCATGGGCGATAATGTTTAACTTATCTAAAAAATAACAACACTTAGCAAATGAAAAAGTAATACAAAGTAGGTAAAAATGTAATATTCAACTTTAGTAATTTCTTACTTGGCATGATATTTAAATGTATTTGATATGTAAGATTTGAAAATATCTCCTTAGGGGAAAAAACATAAATATGGTCCATAGATGCATGAAAATGATTGAAGTTCATCTAAGAATAAATATATAGACTGCAGGAAAAAATGGTCTGGTTCTGATCAGTTATTAAATTATTTAATACGGCCAGAAATGCAGGATCCTGGTTTCGGCACTTTATTATTTATAGTAGTGAGACCTACCATGTGCACCTATTTACGCTGTTTAATTCATTAGATATTTTACAATTCACAGGTGAACACATTACATAAACCAACATAGCTTCACCTGCACGTTTCAATTAAAACTGTCACAAAAAGGAATTTGTAATCATTTGAATCCCCAATCTTAAACTCCTTGCAATATGATATAATTACTGTTTTACTTGATTGGTAAAAGGCATGCTTAGGATTGTCCTATATCATCAAGTCATGTAAGCACATTTTCATTACCTTCCAGTACTCACATATTTAAAAATGGAATAAATCTTGTCAAGTGATGAATGTGCAATTTTTAACAGTTCAGTTGTGATAATTAATTTTTCCTACAGATGAGTTAGCAGTGAAAACATCTCTCATCTCATTAAAGGGACTCCGAGCAGTGCCTGTGGGTATGCCTTTAAGCATACCCACAACTAATTAATTGTATCCTCACACCTACCGGCATGATGTTTGCAATTATATCCCCCTCGGTTCCTTGTATTTCATTGCATTGCACTGAATGGAGCTGCCGACACTGGGGAAAGTGTCATCCTGCATAATACAATGCTGAATAAGGAATCCAAGATGGCGGCCGCGATTTCAATCACGAAAATAACGAAAACTAAAAGACATGGGGTGGCGTTTTATATATCATTGGAAAGAGGAGAAAGAGAGCTTCAAAATGGTATGCATCTTTCTATAGTTACTGCACTGCTCAAAGTCCCTTTAAAGGGACTCCGAGCAGTGCAGAAACTATGGAAAGATGCATATCATTTTAAAGCTCTCTTTCTCCTCTTTCCAATGATATATAAACCACTGCCCTACGCCTTTTAGTTTTCGCTATTTTTGCAATTGAAATTGCCGCTGCCGCGATTTCAATCGCAAAAATAAAGAAAACTAAAAGGCGTAGAGTGACGATTTAGGTGATGCCAGAAAGAGGAGAAAGAGAGCTTTAAAATGATATCCATCTTTCCATAGTTACTTGTATTACACAGGACGACACTTTCCCCAGTGTCAGCAGCTCCATTCAGCAGAAAAAGTCGGCCTGTGTAATACAATGTAACTATGGAAAGATGGATATCATTTTAAAGCTCTCTTTCTCCTCTTTCTGGTGACACCTAAATCGTTGCCCTACGCCTTTTAGTTTTCTTTACTTTCGCGATTGAAATCGCGGCCGTGGCAATTTCAATCACGAAAATAGCGAAAACTAAAAGGCTTAGGGCAGCAGTTTATATATCATCGGAAAGAGGAGAAAGAGAGCTTTAAAATGATATGCATCTTTCCATAGTTTCTGCACTGCTCGGAGTCCCTTTAAAAACATTCTGAAATTGTAACTGGAAAAAATTATGGTTTATTTTACTTGTTTAGAAATAGGATTGGAACAAAACTGAGTTATGGGGAGGAGCTGGATCCTCATATAACATGGCACCCATGTACAAAAGGAGAATGGGAACAAACTTCCTAGAAGCCCCAACACTGATATAAAAAGACTACATAGGATATACAATTAAATACTATAAAAATATCAGCTTAAGAGGCCTTATTGTGGATGTCTATTGTGTTTCTAATAATGCTAAATGAAACTCTACCAGAGGAGAGCAAATTGTCCAATTTCACTATTAAAAACTGGCGAAAAAATTCTGACAACAATTCTAGCAAATAGGTTAAGACTAACAAACTTAGAAACTAAACACAAACATCAATGGCCTCAATTCACTAAGCTTTATCAAACACTTTATCAAACGTTTGATAATTTACCTCAAGGGTAAAATCTAATTTTCAATTCACTAAGGTGTTATAAATGTATCGAATGTTTTATCGATAAATCATTCAATGAATCTACAACACCTTAGTGAATTCAAAATTAGATTTTACCCTTGAGGTAAATTATCAAACGTTTGATAAAGTGTTTGATAAAGCTTAGTGAATTGAGGCCATATAGTATTCCTGCCAGGTAAGTAAATATCAACTAACCAGAAGATGTTTCCAACCTACAGCCTAAGTTGTCACAGTACTGAAAACTGATTCTTGACAGCGTTATACGCTGTTGAGGCCTGTGATTTTATTGAATGGACATTTTTATTTCAGTGCCTTCAAAAATGTAATTTGTAAGACAACACTTGTAAGTAGGTGCAAATGCTATAAATCTCCGTCCAGTTTAGTGTTATGATTCATGGGATTAAATTAGTAATGTTTCACTTCTATCACTGATTTTCGCTATTGCAAACAAGCCATTGGCTATTACTCTATAGAACTAACTCTTTCAAGAGAATCGAGGTATGACCCAAGTAAGACAAAACAGGATTATTTTCTGATGGAATTATTCTGTTTTTAATAAACCCAAGTTACTTTTTAAAATCAATAATAAATAAAACTTATGGATTTGGATTCTTCTCAAAATTAAAAATCAACAGGAAAAAATAATCCACAGTTAAATATTTATCTAAGGGTGATGTACAGATGGGTCATATGACTTTTACTCCAGTGTTACTGCAGTTCAAAAACCTCATCTTATTTTTTGCAGCATACCACAGGCTAGCTCTAGAGAGAAATATGGCCCTTTCTGGATCTTGCCATGCAGAAAACTTGAATTAAATGAATTATTTTTACAAATATTTCAAGCATGCTGTATGTAGAGTTTGCTTTTAAAGGAAACCTGAAGTGAGAGTTAAATGGAGGCTACCATATTTTTTTCTTTTTTTCAGTCCTGCTGATGATCTTTCTGGCTGCAGTAGTACTATATCATTAAGTCTAGTATGGAGGAAAAAAGATAAACCATTTCCATCCAGAGCCTGTCTGTGATCTCAGTGGTTTCTTAGTTACATTTCTCTAACTAATGAGCCAACTGACGTATGTGCCTAATCAATTTTTTTTTGTAGAGGATTTGAATTCTGAACCAGCGATCTGAGAAAACAGAAGCTGTATAGTCCGGTTTCATACATCAGCAAATTTTGTAAAAACTGTAATAACTGTGATATGCAGGAAACAAATCTGAAAGTTTAACAAAATGTTAGGTTAGGGTGTTATTACAATTCTACATTGACACATGGCAAACATAGCAGTCCCTGACTGTGATAATAACATGTTTAATGTGAATAAGGCTGGTTGAAGCCCTGTGTATGTTCAACATTTTTCAATCAGAATGTGCCTTCTCCAGGTTTTTCTAGTAAATATCCAGTAAGTGCATATCTGATTGGCTGCTGCAGATTTCTTTAGTGCCTGTTTTTTTTTTTTTTTCTACGAAAGCCCACTTAAACCTAATGCTGGGAATACACGGTGCGTTTGTAATGATCCACTCAGCTGTCTGCACAGACAGACAGCTGTTTGACCATTCCTTAAGTCTGAGGGCTGCATGTCTCTGGAACAGAGACCTGTCTTTGGTTTGCAAGTTTCAGACCTGTTCTGCTGCTGAGGAATTTGCATATATTTGTTATGCAGATTGCCTAGCTGCCTCCTTTGAAGGCTGGCAGTATAAATACCATGTTCTCCCAGAATCCTTTGCTGGTCATCCTTAATGGTTTGTTACTGCTAAACACTCCTAGAGTGTCAGCCTTGCCTGTTTGTTAAAGATTATCTTAGAGTAATTCTTGGGACTGTACTAGGCATTCCCTCTAGTGCAGTCGGATTGTATTATCTGTTTTGCCTGTACAGTCTTGTGTAGAGATGTCGCGAACGATTCGCCTGCGAACGGTTCCAGGCGAACTTTGGGGGTTCGCGTTCGCTTGCACCAGGCGAACTTTCGCGGAAGTTCGATTCGCCCCATAAAGCAAAACTTTGACCCTCTACATCACAGTCAGCAGGCACATTATTGCCAAACACACTGCTCTCACTGCTGGAGGCCTGCCCCCCCTCCCTCCTCCAAGCAAGGTCCTTATACCATTTGACTCACTTGTCTGCCTACACTAATTAGTTAAGGGACAGCTGCTTCCCTCCTCCCCTTCTACCCTTCTACCTCCTACTGGAGGGAGGATGGTCTCATCTGCCAGGGAATTCCTGTATTTCAAAAGCCAGCTAACATACCGTGGCTGGGGATTGAACCCAGATATCAGTGTATGGTAGTTAACTAACATATCCATTATACCACCAACACTTCTAGCTGGAGCTAGCTGGAGCTAGCTGAAACTAGCCTAGCATGTACAATTTATGCTCAGTCCAAAAGAAAAATAACATTTATATCATGCTTTTCTCCTGGCAGACTCAAAGCACCAGAGCTGGGGATTGAACCCAGGTATCAGTGTATGGTAGGTAACTAACATATCCATTATACCACCAACACTTCTAGCTGCAGCTAGCCTAGCATGTACAATTTATGCTCAGTCCAAAAGAAAAATAACATTTATATCATGCTTTTCTCCTGGGAGACTCAAAGCACCAGAGCTGGGGATTGAACCCAGGTATCAGTGTATGGTAGGTAACTAACATATCCATTATACCACCAGAGCTGCAGTTGCTGCTGGCTGCTCCATCTGTCTGGAGTGCACTTGCCCTAGTGGTAGTGGCAGTGCCTCCTTCTGTATCTCAGTTTTTGGGGTCTTAACCAGAGCAGCGGTTGCTACTGGTAGCCCCTTCTGTTTATCTGCCTGGATCGCACTTGCCCTAGTGGTAGTGGCAGTGCCTCCTTCTGTATCCCTGACTTAGGGGTGCTAGCCAGAGCAGCGGTTGCTAGTGGCAGCCCCACCTGTCTGTCTGTCTTGTCTGATACGAACGCTTGCTGTAGGCTCGGTGAGGTAACCATTTAGCAAGCATTCGCGTTCTCTATTTCGTGTTTGTGTGTCATTGGTCAGTTAGGGTGGCACGCTTATCACTGGGCACCTAACGCGCGGTGATCGTGCAGAAACGCGTTCGCTGTTGCGAATGAGTGTGGTGTTCGCGTTTAGCTAGCGTTTGTTATTTTCCTTATCTTCTCATTGTTGTTTGCTGTGCCTTTGCTACTCTCGTGCTCTGTTCTGTTCAGCCTTGTGTCACTTCTGGCAATCGCCTCTCTCCTGCGATTGCGTTCCCGCTTTGTTTCTGCGGATGTGTGTTCACCGTCGCTGAGTGGCGACTAGATTGGGGAACACACATTTAGTCTGTCTTTGTGCTCTCTCTCTTAGAGGGCTATCGTGTCCTACTTTGCCTTATCTGTACAATTCCCATCTGACATCTGTGGCCGTGCAGAGGCTGTGCTCGTCTGCACTCCACAGCTCCATCTGCTGGTGGGAATTGCCCTCTACTGGTGCATTGCACCTAACCTGGGTTCTCCAAATTACATGCAAACCATATTGGAAGCTAAAGTTCCTCCTATCTTAATAAATGTTAGCACTTGTCTTGGATGCAGGGCATGCATTTTTTCAGTCTGGCAGAGGCGGTGTATGCCTGTGCGATTAACCATTCAATTGCAACATGTGTTTAGGGATGCGCAGCCTTCCCCCCACCTTTCCTTAACTTTGTAACTATGTAACATGTCAAGTTAGCTGCTCCCAGCCCCTCCTCCTGAGTTTCCTGTTTGCATGATAAGTAGTAGCAGATTTGCAAGAAACTAAAAAAAGATGGAGTGCGCCATAGTGCATTAAACGTTAGGGGACGTTTATCAAGGATTAAAGTTATACTCACAAACAATGCTGTGTAACTCGCATATCAGCAGACAGCCAACCGCTTGTCTCAACAGTGGAGGGTGATGCGCTGTGGCCAGCAGCGCGGGTCCCGATGGCCTGGGTTCCGTCTCACTGGGAGGTAGGCGTGGCTGAGGTTCAGCAAGCGTATGATGTCATTACGCGTTTCGGTGCACAGCGCCTTCGTCAGATGACGTCTTACGCTCTGGGGGCACACATATAGTGTCTCCCTGCTCAGTCGTCATGGCGACGGGGAGGCGTAAAAAAACTTTATTATACAGAAGAACAGGGGGACAATGCGGAAATATGGACGCGACAAAAATTTTGAATTTAAAAATAAAAACATCGCCAGCACATCATCCTCCACAACTGTATTCAATCAATATAAAATCAACATTACATGATTAAAAACAAGCTAAACAATACATGTAAAATCAAGTAGCAGATTTGCATATGATTTGCATCTGAATTGAATGCGAAGTGTGCCGAAAATCTATTTAGGTGCTTCACACTGAGCTGGTGGTCATTTCAGATGCAGCCTTAGTGGTATGCGCTGGCGTTCTGCTCGCTGTTCTCCAAATTACACGTTTGTGAAGGATTTCCGCTGTGTCAGCGTGCATCATGTGCGCTGACCATGGAGATTGAAACCCGCAAATGTTACAGCGTTTTTGCGGCTCAATTCTGCCGCCCAATCGATTCCCCACTCGATTCCGCGGTCAATTCGCTTCTCTTCTGCTCGTTCTCCTTATCTTTTTCCATTGTCCCCATGCGTAATCGAGCGCGGAATCGATCGGGAGGGTGATCGGACATGTCGGAAGTGATCAATCGAGCCATCTAAATGGCTCAATCGAGCGGAAAAAACGTACCGTGTATTCCCAGCATAAAACTGATTGAGGGAAATTATGCGTGAGATTATAAGTGAATATAACCAGTGTATAGAGGAAACATTTTGTATAGAATACCTTTATCATAGGCAAAATGTGCTTGAAAATACAGCTTGCTCCCTGCCCTGTCTGAATTTAGATGGTGGGCAGGTCCATCAGAGGTGACCTTTTGACACTCAAAACAGAAAGAACAATTGAGGTCAGACTTTATTTGCCACTTTTATAATAGAACTCACAGCAGGATTTGGACAAGCACCATCATATTGTAAGCAGTTTTACCAAAGACAAGTTCAAAATAAAGTGGCTGCACCTGTGACCTATACTATGTATAAACCAAAACAAAAGACCAAGATGTCTAAATACTGCACCAGACCACAGAATCATTTTCAATAAAAATCAAGTATATACTGTATATAACAAAATGCAATAACAAAAAAGGAAAGCGCTGAACAGGAAGTGAGTTGGATAAGACTGAGAGGTATATTTAGTCCAAAATTCAAAGCTCTGCTCCCAGCAATTGTATAATATAACAAAAAAAGTCCAACAATTAGGGTTTATTGGAATTGACACAGTTTTGCTGGTTAAATAAGTATAACATTTATTCTTTTAATCTATGCAAATTGCAAAGTTATATGCAAGTTTCACATGCACAGATCCCAGACAATGGCCAAGACCGAGAGTTGCTGGGGAAAGTGAAAAGCTTAGGCTGAAGGCACGGTGCAACAATAAGAAGGTAAAGGTGCATACACACGCACTACAAAATGCAACGACGGGTCCGCCGGAGCCTCCCGCTGGGCGGTCTTTAGCCGACAGTATGCGCGTGTGTACTCGCTGTTGGCTGACTGATAAGGCTGTTTCGGAACAATCCGCTGAGTGGATCGTTCAGAAACAGCCTTATCAGTCCGCCGACAGTGCGTACACTCGCGCATACTGTCGGCTAAAGACCACCTAGCGGGAGGGTCCGGCGGACCCGTCGTTGCATTTAGTAGTGCGTGTGTACACACCTTAAGAGGCTTACTATAGGAGGAGCCATGACCGAACATCAGATCCCATTGTCTCTTAACACATGTGGCCATAAAACGGCTTCATCAGAGGTTGATTAACCCCAACTAATCTTTACCTCTGATGAAGCTGTTTCACAGTGACATGCCTTAGGTGACAGTGGAGCTTGGTGTTTGGTAAACAGCTCTGAGGGGAATATGGATGGTATATGGATGGTAGATATTTTTCAAGCCATATTGCTATAAATGACATGGCTCATATAGGCCATGGAAACAGAAAATATGGGTACTTGCAGTAAATGGACAATTTGCATGCCACCGTTGGTACTAACGTTAATTAGCTACAACCAAGCACCCAAGCAGCGCCCAGTAAAATGTGTGGTAAAATATTATTGTTTATCTTTTATATTATTGTTTATGAAGCAATTTACGCAATTTGGTAAGAGGAAATTTGGCTACCTGATAAATAGCGTGCGCTAGGACCTTACACTATGCAAATTGCAGCTACAAATAGCAAACTCAAAGCGGGCAGCCCCGGGACTCAATTCCCACCTATAAATGATATTTGTATGGGCACCTAAGGCAGTGCCCAAAATGTTGCAGTGCCCTGGTATTTTCTGTGTTTTTTTTTGCAGAAGTTTTGCAACAAGGGGGAAGCGTGTGGGTTAACTGAGGCATAAGGAATGGGGTGTGCAGCGGGAGAGACAGGATGGTTAAACCATTTAAGTAATCACCATAATATACAAAATCCAGCTACTGAACAACACTTTACTGTTGGTTGTCGCTGGTATTACAGTTGGTATAGCAGTAATGTTTTTTCATAGCTATTCCTTCCTAATAAATACACACACAAAAATTAAAAAACCTATCACTAAAGTGCAATATATTAAAACAGTTAGTTAATTTTACATTTGAGATGACAATGTAATTACATTATTTTAAAGGCATTTAATTGTAAATTACAACATCTGAAATCATCACAATGCCAAGTGTTGTGATGGCTGTACAATAATATTCAGATGTCTTAGTACTATATTCTGCAGCAAGTAAAAACACTGACCTTGATTTTTCCTATGTGATCTTGAAGAGAGTCAATCAGCAAATCTCCCACTGGCTGCCAGGATCCTTTCATGGCCTCTGCTTGATGCAGTTTATGGTCCAGTTCATCCATTGCATCCTGGAGCTCCTGCAGTCTTTCAAGTGCATCATCTAATTTCTTCTGCCACTCAACAGAGCGCATATTCAACCTGTCCCACTCAGTTCTTACATCATCAACCTGCTTTTGCAGCATCCTGCTGATATTCCTGGATGTCTCTTCTTCAGCATGATGGTCTGCAATGTCAAACATGGTTTATTAGCAGAAAGATTTTTATTTGTATTAGCCTGCATGGCAAATGACAGGCCATCACAGAATGAATGGCTGCTAAGCTCACATCATAGCTCACCAATACTAGGACCCAGTTAGCAATCAAATTAAATGTGCACTGTTCACAGATAATGTTTCTGACCATGACATCATTTTCAAACAACACCGTATATACTGCAAATATAGGAGACTTCTGGGCATAACTATACAAATTGGGCTAGTAAGAGACCTTTTTCAGTATTGCAACTTTTACCAAGCAGGAAAAGAAATGGCGGGGCACTATCAGATGGAAATGCTTTGTTCAGAATTTGCGTAAAAGCAGAACAGAACATTATGGACTGTTTTGTGAAAAAGTGGTAATCACTAGCTCTGTGTGTACCAGCCAACATACTTAGCTAATTATTATCATATGTACAATTTATATGTCTGGTTTTGTTTTTTTCATTTTGATGGCCATTTTTGTGAAGCTAACATAAGACCAACACGGACCAGTTCCACGCTCACTGCCTTTTTTCATGGAGAGAAATGCTTGGCTGGTGTAAGTGTGAATGATCTTACACTAGCTGTGCTCTACCACTACTCCAGGCACAAATGTTTCCCTATTCCTGTATAGGTGCTTAGTGAAAGAACTTGTTTGTATCTCTGTAGAAGCACCTTCATTACTTTATGTCAGATACTTTAATCATTTGGCCTGGAATCCAGCCACGGGCCACTTACTACATCACAGACTGTTATTGCTATAGGCTTGTAAGCACAGAAGCAAATAATACAGCTATTATTATAGGCTGCAATGTTCTCAAAGTACCCCCATGAAATTTGAACATTCATATGATGCAATATAAACAGAAGTAGAGCCCCCCCCCCCCCCCCACACACACACACGCACACACATACACACACACACACACACACACACACACACACACACACACACACACACACACACACACACACACACACACACACACACCAGCCTGTTATGAAATTGGCTTCTATCACAGTACTAGTGACCTAAGCCCGTTTGAAAACAGGCTTTAGTTCTGTCACCACTGCCACAGTGCACACCCGCCCACCGCACGCATGCGCACCTGCCTGCTGCATGCGCGCATGGACACTCGCCCGCCCCCTGCGTCCTGTCCCAATGACTGTGTTAGTGCAGGACATACGCAGTAGCGCAAAAGCACTGATATAGGGACATGGGACGTAGGGACACTTGTATTTTATTAGGTAGGATAGGGATGAGCAAGCGGAAATCTAAGATCAATTTCATGGCGAATCTAGTCTTTCTTGTTTTCCAAAGTTTTTCACAAGAAAGGCCCAGTGATTCATCATTTTTTTTTTTTTCACAGAATGATCATGAGAAAAATGTGAGAAATGTATGCTGCAGGGAGAGATAGCTGAAAGTTATGTCTACATTACCAACTTAGAGGGGCGCATTTTGTGGTTTGCAGGATTGTTATAGATTTACATAGGCTAGAACTGTGTGTGCTTAGCTACAAGTTTAAGCAACGCGCATGTTGTCCTCCAGCTCGTTTGCTAGCTATACACTGTACATACTACATAGTACTGTAAAAAGAACTGTCATCCATAGAATTCCTTGGACTTGATTCACTAAACCGTGAGTCACATACCTTATCTAAGATATCACACCTTATCAAAGATATCACTCCTTATCAAAGTTAATACACCTTATCAGAGTAGCATAGCGAGTGCTACAAACTTATGCCTGCTAATTGGCAATGGCACTCATCCAGCCCTGAGCCCCTGTGGGTTTGTAGCGCTCACTATGCTGCTCTGATAAGGCATGTTAACTTTGATAAGGTGTGATATCTTTGATAAGGTGTGATATTTAAGTTATCACGTTTTAGTGAATCAAGCCCCTTGAGTGCTGACTACTGTGTAACTTACAGTAGATAGAATTGTGAGTACAAATTACACTACACTACGGCAGGGTCACATTAACCCTTGACTGTATTGTACTGCCAACATAGAGAACTTTCATTCCTATAAGTTACTGTATGCTGCTTTAGTACATATTTATTTACTGTGCAAGTCCAACATGGCAGTTATGTTATACTATGTCCATTGCCTACTTCAATCAAAAGTGCCTTAATTTCATTCCCTTTTTACATTTTCCCTCAGGGTGAATGTTACATATTGTGGCTTTTTGCATTCTACAGATTAGATAACTATGGGGGCATACATTGTTAACAAGGGGTGTCAGACAGAGAGGTAGCACTAGATTATACAATATACAACATATCACAATGTTATACAGTACATGCAAACAGGGTATAGGATGCATGATCATGCAATGTTACAGAGATCCAGCAATTCAAGTCTGACTTAGTCCACGGGCAGGGAGTCGTGGGGTCGCAAGATGAAGAACGCATTGTGGCCAGCTGGTTGCAAAATGCATTGGGGACCATAATAACTTTGCTACATGGCCCTTGACCCTCCATCTAAAATAAAAATGTTTCTAGTAAGACCTTCACCTATACCAGAGACAGACAACACATTACAGTCTATGCCCTGCTTTGGTAGGAGTTACATCAGGCCACTTTCAGAGGGAGAGCTACACTACGGTGTTGTCAGGCAGTTAAGCATCTTGTCTGCCGGCCATGAGCGCCATTTGTGTGCAATTAAAATACAGCATTTGTAACTCCACGTCTGTCACCTTCTGAGTGTGGCAATTCTTGGGGATTCCCACCTCTTCACTGCCCATACTAAGTACTAGCAAGCTCCTGGCTGGTGCACAGAAGCAGTTGACAGACATTGACAGACATTGAGTTCATCGCCTTCAACCTCCTATATGAAAGAGTCCTAAAGGTTCCCAAAATAAATGTTTCTAATGCTATGGGTGCTTATACAATACTTTGTAGCCACTGACTCTTGGGTGCTGCATGCCTTGGGGCTACAGATCAGCTGCCCAGTCTGCTATGGCTATGGTACCATACTTGACTTAAACATATCAACACTTTGCTAGTAAATAATATTTCTGCAAAAACATCCACAAGAAAAAAACCTTCAATTCCTGCTGCTAGTCTCTTAAAACTAGTTTTGACACAAATAGGCTGTCTTTGTCTTCAGCTGTAAGGGGCATATCATCACAGTACAAGAATATGCCTCTTTTTTTAATGAAAGTACAAAATGTAACAGTCATCTATGAGCACATTTTATTTTCAACACCGTATCCTATAATTATGACCATATTGATCCAAAGCCAAAAATACGAAGCATCTCAAGGGAAAATTCTCACTCAGAGGTCCTAAAAGATTTGTTTGTGTTTCACGTTCTAACCTATATATTAGCTATAATTTTCTTTTAATAATATTATGATGGTATTTTGAGCCCTGCAGAGACATTCTAACCCTTTATTAGGGTGTGCAGAAAATGTTCTCTTACTTTGTGAGCCACAGGCCACACACAGATAAAACAGATTGGCATGTTGTTAATTATTAGTTGTGACATAATGGATACATAATGGATGGGTGGTAATCACTGTGTGAAGCAATTCATATTGCATGAAGGCAGAAAGTTTCAGAACATATGCTAGAAAACATTTTGAGATGCTGGCATATTGCTGTTAAGCACCTGCCAAGTACTGTGTTGTGCATTTATGCTTTTTCATTTTTTTTGCTTTCCAGAAATCATTGGTGTCAACAATTAATTATATCTTGTTGGCAGTATGTGAGCAAAGTCAGCCCTCCTAAGCACCATAAAATGCATTGTGGGAAAGGGAGAGTTTGCTGTCATAAGGATTTGAACAACTGCTCAGACTGAGAAATTAGAAGCAGGGAAACCTGAAAAGCAGAAAAGAAGTGCCATAATCGTATGCATACATGAAAAGGTTTAAAAATAACTGAGAAGCTCCAAATAAACAAATTTTAGCTTGTCACTTTTCCAGCAGTTTGAAGAATGAAAGCTCATGAATGATTGATCACGTTGGTGATGATGCCCAGAACAACTACATTTTTACAGGTCCTTTACAGCACAGCCTATGTGTCAGACTGTATTAAGTCCATGCATGGCCATAGGAAACACTAATTACTGCAACATATTTCTGAAGTTGCAACTTAAACTGCATGAATTAACAGAGACACAGTCCAAACTACTATAAGCATTTATGCAGATAGCTGCTAAATAAAGTCACACAAATGAAAACATAACACACTGTCAAAGAATTATGTAGATAGCTGTGACTTCCTAGATACTCAAATCATATTACCTGTTCAGCTTATTTCACTCTGTCTGTTTATACTGTATCATAAGCCCTCCTCTCATGTTCAGTCTAGCCGAATAGCCTATTATGACCCAGAATATTCTCCTCCGTTACGTCTTTACAAAACTGTGAAGATTACTATACAGAGCACCAGGCAGGCTGTGGTCAGTTGAAACTGCAAAGGAGACTAACCTAACCACCCCGATCTGTTCCTTACTGAAGATCTGGCTTGCATGTACATTTAATGCAATGTAGAAAGGAAGGTAGATTCGCTTCACTGGTGTAATAAAAGTCTGATTTTTATTGAAAAATAAATATGCTGGACATGCAGATTAGCTCACGTGTATCGGAGCCTCACAATCGCTCATCAGTCATAGCTAAAATAGCTTGCACAGGAGCCCACAATGTATACATATGCAACTCCACCCAAAATGGGCGGGCTTAACGACATGGTATGCAAATACAAAAACAAAGACTTCTCCTTAAAGGCATAAGGCATGTTTCCTGATGATTTTTACTAGCCCATTCCAAGCTGTATACAACTTCCATTACATTTGCAAGCAAGGCAGAAATGCTAGCTTTTCATAGACAGTCTCTAATGATAAATGCAGTGTTTATAGTTACTGAATATTTTATTTATCCTGAAAACCTTTGACATGAAAAGGAATGTCGCTTAGTAGGATAGAGACATGATGGTCTTGTGAACACATAACTAATGATGTAGTGAATTAACTGATGTCTTGGTTTCTGCTACAGATATTGCCTTTGCTAAGGTGACCAGTAAGTCTAGTTTACAAAGACATCTCCGGAGATCTCTAGAAGTCTCTTATGGGGATACCATCAATGCCTGTGTCTTACTAAAACATAGTGGGGTTGCAGAAGGTTAGTAAATTAGCAGTTGCGTGATTGCAGACAGAAGGGATGAAGAGACTTGGCCATTTTTGCTCCACTAGCATGTTTGCAAAAAATGTAAATATTCATGAAGATGAATAAAATGCATTGAAGTCATTGGCATTTAAGAAATACTATTCTCATGGAATTGTCCATTTTCAAGAAATAAACTATTTTCATGAACATTTTCAGCATGCAAAACCTGAATGCATTCTGAGGAAACCATGATTTTTTTGCACAGCCTTTCACAGTGCAAACTTGTTCAAGCAAACAAAGTATTTAAGTTAAAAACAAGGAACACCAAGAGCCCCAATAGTGTAATATGTACTGGTAAATGGTTACTAGATAGAGTAAATATTAATACTCACAAACCAGGGTTACCATTAGGCAACCACTGTAAAGGCAGGTGGGGAGATTTTCCTGACCCCACTCAGGAATAAGAAGTCGCTCTCTGTAGATGAGAAAAAGGGGGTTCAACCCACCACCCAGGGTGGACTTAATATTATGCAGGAGAACAGAGGCGCCAAAAGGATAAAAGGAAGCTAAATGAGCTTAAAAACCAAATTCTTGGTAAATAGAGGAGGTAGTGGTGTCTGTGAGGTGCCTGGCTCTTCTACTGACCACATATGCTATTGCTCCGTTGTTATTGCCTGATGAAGCGGTATCAAACCTGCAAAACGCGTTGCATATTTGGAGTTCATAAATAAAATATATTGACTGTGTTTACTACAGCCGTTGTGTGTCTACTTGGAGGAGGTAAGTCCACCACTACCTCCTCTATTTACCAAGAATTTGGTTTTTAAGCTCATTTAGCTTCCTTTTATCCTTTTGGCGCCTCTGTTCTCCTGCATAAAGTATTTAAGTTGTGTATGTTGTACCATGGTGAGCAAAAACATTTCTCCATAAGGACATTTTCATCTAACCAGGCAGGCGGCATAATTAAAAATCATGCCCGCCCCTCAGCAAAACTTTGAAGGACCCTCAACTGTTCATCCTCTTTCCCTTGCCTTTTCCTGGTAACCCTCACAGACTGGGGGCACATTGTAAGGGTCATAAAAATGTGTGGACATCATAATCTTCACACCCATACCAAGTTTAATCACAAAAACACCTGATCTGAAGGATGGACCCCTTTATCGGAGGCAGCGAAGTTGGTGCCCCCTTACAGCTTTGGGATCCACTGCAGTCCCAGGGGCTGCTCTCCTGTAGTTATTCCGCTGAGACCAGAAATTAAAATTCGTAAGGGCTAATCAGAATTTGTAACTGTTGATCAATTAACTGCACTTAGAGATGAATGAGATCAATTTTGCGAAAAGCAAAATTGTCTCAGTGCATGCATGGTGGTGTGGCCGGTGGCAGAAGGGGTTAGGTTACCTAGGCTGCCACCTCTTGCTGTTGTGCACCACACTGCTCACCTTTCCATCCATCTTTTATACTGGAACTAATCCTGTGAAGGTGGAAGTGTTGGAAAGATGCAGAGTGTCGTGGAGCAAAGTGGGTGAGAGGTCCCCCCCCCCCCGCCCACACACACACACACACACACACACACACACACACACACACACACACGATACGGGAACTTTTCACATTTTTCAAAAGTGATCTTGCTTAAACTCTTAAACCTACTGGCAGCTAATCATTCCATGTACATTCCTGCTATAGAAAACTGCACGCAGAACAAACTAGTAACTAATGCTGCATGCAACTGCAATCACACAATCACAAACTCAGAGACCTCACAGCAGCCCTGGCTATGATTTTATATCACCCAGGGAAGAGTTGAAAAACCTAATCACCAATGAACAGGCAGGTTTTAATGCATACAGCCCAGATGTGCTGGATCATCTGTGATGCTTCAGGATCCTTACTGATGCCTTAGTAAATCAAACTCAGTGACTGCTGTAGAAAAAACACTCTGGCTAATATGAATGGAATTTTAAAACTGATTTGGTTTCTTCATCTGTGTCTGTAGCAAGAAGGGTGCTTTACGTATATTAGGTTAAACATACAGTATTTATGAGAAAAAAAGAAAATTCCTGTAAGGTAGGTATGTTGCATGACATCAGAAACATATTTTCTATTTGTAAATATGCTGGAAGCCATCTCAAATGACAATTCTTCAAATCATTGGCATTCCACTTGTATCCGTTATTGCAATGTGGCGTGCTGGGTGATGCAATTCACATCTCAGTGTTTTGTTATGATGTGTAAAATAGAAACAGTCAAACCTCTGAAGCATTCCTCCTAGTGATTTAATTAGATGATGGAATAAATTGAATAAAGAATTTAAATTTGAAGGCTAACGGTAAATGGGAAACATGCCCTACATTGGTAAGCAGGCGGATGCTAAGTGGATTCTAATCTGGAGAACCGCATTAATGCATGGTTGGTTGGCTGAAGACTTTTAAGTTGACTCTTTGCATTTAGAGATAGCGTTTGTGAAAATTCATGAAACTCTAAGACATGATGATCCCTTTGTCAATATGTGATTACAGGGTTATGTTCAATTCTATTACCTCTTGGCTCATGGTACATCTTCTCCAGTCCCTCAAAAGGATGATCAGCGAGGAATATTCGCACGGTATCAAGCGCACTCATGATAACAGGTTCCTTGGCTTTTAACTCCCTCTTAAAGGCCTGGAAGTTAGAAAAAAAATAAGTACAAATGGATTTTCTTCAATGTGCAACCCTTCATAAGGAAACGGAAAATCTAAACACTGAACACAGCACTATACAAGAGTTCTTAATGCCACTAGTAAAGACAGCAATGGAAGAAAGTGTGCAAACACTTCAGATATAAACCGATTCATCCACAGCACCACTGATCAGGCTACTGTACAGTATAGATTCATGTTACCCTCGCAAAAGAAAATGTAGCCTCAAACCTAGTTATCTGATTTCTGATGGCTAATATTTTTTGTCTACATGGTTGTTGTTATCATTAGTACTTTTATTAGTTTAAAGGTGGCCACTAACGGTCCAATTTCTAGCGAAAAATCGTTCGAGCGATCAGAATTTCTGATCGCTCGAACGATTTTTCGCTAGAAATTGGACCGTTAGTGGCCAGCTTTATGTATCACAAACTTGTCTGCGAGAACTAAACAGCCTAAATGATTACATGATATTCTAATGGACAAAGAAAAAACCTTCCATTTAAATGAAGCGTCCTGATTTCCTTGTTCTGCAATCTATTTTTCTCTTTTAGAAGTAATTTTATTTTGCGGTGAAAGGAGATAAATCCCAGTTTGTTATAAGAAAGGGAAAAAATGCAGGCCAGGCAAATATAAGTGAGATGGTGATTAAAGTTTACTGTATACACTGCAATTTTCCCTCTTGTTTCTGTGTACAGCTGCTGAGAAAGGCCGAACCTTAGTAACATTTTTGAAATGCAGCAAAATCTATGGTGGGATATACTCTACTGATTATGCAGAGTTTCTCTGAAGCCATCCTTTCTGTTGACATGACAAATAGAAGTATTTCAGGCAAATCTCCCAAGTAACTTATGCAACTCCAGCATTGATTTTGTCTACTAAAATGGGTCATGTAATCCCTTTCATTTCTTTTCTTCAGGAGAAAGCACGCAAGCAAACAGACAGAACCAATCCTAGATTACAGATTTATCAGATCTGCTACATTCAGATTAGTCATAACTGACTACTCTCCTCACCAAATCCTAGCTCCCCGCTATAGGATTACAAATGTCGGCTTGGCGGGTTCTCATATTCAAGAATGGTTAAAGTGTATTTAAAAGGATGAGTCGCGGAAGGATCCTTCCTGTAAAATAATCTATGTGGAGCATCAGTGAATGCTTGAAAATACAGTAAAGTATGGTTATCTATATGCTTCATCTGCTCCTCTGTGCCTCCTTCGTGGCCCATCTGTTCCCTCTGCAGCTCCTATATGCCGCATGTGCTTTCTTTGCCAATTTTGTGCGCCCCCTGCTTCCCCTATGTCTTCCTTCTATGTCTCCATGTGCCTCTTATGTGCTCCATGTGCTTTATCTGCCCCTTCTATATGTCTCCTGTGCCCCATGTGCCTAGTCTGTCCCCTGTGTGCTGCTATGTACCTCACGGGCCATCTCTGCCAACCTCTGTGTGTCTCCAGTGCCCTATATGCTTCATCTGTCCCATGTGCTTTCTCTGCCCCCTATGTGTCTTCATGTGTTTTATCTGCCCCTTTTGTGTGCCTCCTGAAGATTCATTGCTCATATTTGTTCACTTCCCCTTTGCCTTATGAACTCAGTGTGTTCCAATTTGTGTGCCTCCCGTACCCCATTTTTTTTACCTAATTGTGTACCCATTTAGGCCAGTAGTTCCTCCTCTGCTAATCTCCATAAGGTACAGTTAAAGTTAATACTTACCAAGGGACTGTCCCATGTAGCTTTTCTCAGCTTCCTGCAATGTCACCTTCCCTTCTTGCTGAATTAACCCTTTGCACACTCTCATGCAAACACCCTCTGCAGTCCAACCATCAAGGAACAATTATAATCCCAAAAGCAGAGGTCTTAGTTAAAACAAATACATTATTTAGCACCAGGTATACACTATCTTGAATTTGCATGTGCCCTAACTCTGGTCCTATAACATGTAAGCATACAGTGCACTTTTTTTTTTTTTTTACAAACTAAGACCTCTGCGTTTAACTTAGTTGTTAGCATAGTGGTAATTTCTTGATTGTTGGTCTGCAGTGAGCATTTGCAGGAAAGTGTGTAAAGGGTTAATTGATTTTGATGTTTGATTGGCCATATCCCCTTTAGCACCTCCATTTTACCTTACTTAAATGTCCTTGCTTGAGGAGATGAGCCTGGATTCTATATTTTAATTGCTATTAGCTAGCATGTTCATATTATCTAAAGTTTGGTTGAGTCCCAGATCATTTTTATTAGCTTTTGGATATGTGGCCTATCTGGGAACTTATTTCTTCCCAGTCTGACTCTCTTTGGCTTTATTATTATTATTATTATTATTTAGTATTTATACAGCGCCAACATGTGTAAAAGGTATATATTCTTCTCATAAACTATCCATCAGAGGAGCTCACAATTTATTCCTTACCATAGTCAAATGCCCATCGCTGTCTAGAGTCAATTTAGGGGAAAGCCAATTAACATATCTGTATGTTTTAGGCTGTTGGAGGAAGCCATAGTGCCCAGAGGAAACCCACACTGACAAGGGCAGAACATACAAACTCTTTGCAGATAGTGCTCTGGCTGGGAATCAAACTGGGGACGCAGCACAGGAAATTATATGTATCAATATTGGAGATGTTATATTCACTTACTACTGACTATTATTTTTTTTATGAGCCATAAAAATTGGATTTAGGATTAGATAAAGGCTACTGTTGGGCTTTGGGATCTTAGTATTATTGTGAGCTTGCATTTGTCTCAGCTCCAAACATTAACTTACCTTTTATAAAAATTCCTTATACTTACATTATGCTTCATTAAGCCTAACTATACCCCTACATTATATCCCAAAATATAAACTTTCATGAACCTGAAACTATAAATAGGCAATTACTCACATATTTAATTAGTTTTTGTTTTTATTCCAACCAAATAGATTCTTTGCATATATATTAGTTGCCTGTGTTATTAAACTTTTAGTTTTACCAGCATACTTTTTGCATTAGGAAATAAAAAACTGAAAATGAGAAATAAACGTTTCACTAATCTATCCAGAGTGGAGTGATGGAAGGTTAATAAAAGTACATTTTAATTGTGCCACCCTCGAACAAAAGATATTATTTCACTAGGGATTCATTAGCTTCCTCTCAGCCTCTGAAATTAGTATTTTGGATTCTTAGTCTTAGATTCGGAGTAGCTGACATTTAATGCTAAAAATTATTATTTTTTAGACATTTTATATCTCCCAGGAAATAAAATAAATTTATCAAACAAGCTCTGACAAAACCATGCCAAGGGGAGGTAGACCAACATTGATAACAGAATTAGCCTAAATGAATGTCTAATTTACAGCTAACGATTCTGAGCTAATTTTATTGAATTCTTGAACTGCTCCCACAGTTTGCAGGCCCTGCTGAGAAAATCGAACATGCATAATATATGAGCTGACAAATGAACAAGTAAACTACTTTATTTAAGTCTTTCTATTTGTCATATGCACAGTAGCCATAATGGCAATGTGTCCTAGACTTTAATAATGCATATTGAGTAGGTCCGTTTAGGACCTCAAACTAACTGTTCATTAATGCTCTAAGTAAAGCTAATTCTTCTAAATTAAAAACTGCATGATGGTAGGACATTATTGTTCCTTTATGTGATATTAAAAATTGTATTTTTCAGAATAAAGCCATTTGCAAGCTATGTAACTCAATGGGGTCTGTTTATGAAAAAAACAATGTTGATTTTAAGTTAAAAGGGACATTTTCAAGAGAACTGCTTATTTTTAAAACATCCTAAGGAAATGATGTCGTATTTGCCACTTTAGTTTTACTAAGTAGAGAACACCAAATTAAAATCTATTTTATTGATCAATTTTTCCCATTAACAAGACCTCAAACTGTGGAGCCTGTCTCAAGTGCCCAGCTGTTGCAAAGCAAACTAAGACCCCATTTCCATTGAAGTGTTTACCCATCTCTGAGACAGAAAACATAGCAATTTACATTATCACACTACCGTTTGTTATCTGCTTTGCTTTTTTAATTGCTTTAAAATTGTGTGTGGTGTATGCCCCATTAATACAATTCTTGTGTTTTTATTTGCAAGCTTGTTTTCTGGGGTAGATATTTTCTCTTCAGTAAACATCTCTAAGATGGACGCGACACACACAGCTGTAAATCCACGTCCAAATCCTCCTGCCATGCCAAATGCGGAGCATCCAGACAGAGCACAGGCAGTGAGTTTTGTTGACTATTGCAGAAAGCTCAGTTAAGGCATTGAAGTCTGTAAGCAAGGAGAAGTTTAGAGAGAGGTAGAGAAAATGAGGAATTTAGAGTGGGTGATTGGGCTGGTGGGCTTGTGGATTAGCAAGTAGGGCTACATTAGAAAGTAGGGTTAGATATTCCATTAAACTTACTGGTAAAGTATTACGCAAAATTGGGTGATAAACATGTGGTTGGGGGGAATAAATGAATGGTGCAGTAGGGGTGAAAGTTTCTTAGGGTTGTAAGGCTGAGGAAATGAGCAAACAGAAACATGATTGTTTGATCTTGAAGGGCTCTTGTACAGTGGATAGTTTGGCATGGTAACTCCAAATAAATACATAGAGCAAAATATATAATGCCATGTATGCGTACCAGCAAATTAATCTACAAAGAAAAGCCATCCATGTAGCCAAAAATACCAAAAGTTCAATGATTGTACAATGAAACATAGTTTATTAGGGATGTGTTGGGGTGTCAATTCATGTGCAGAAGACTATTTTGAGAAAGGCTGCATTTGCATAGAATATATCGAAGAGCTCCTGGTTTGCCAGCAGCTACATTGCTTGCACCTCAAATACTTTGGCAGTTCTTGGCAGGTTTTGGTGCACCATATCAGTTGTTATGTATAGATTGCTTGGGGTGGATAGGTCAATGATCATTTGCACTGGGGCCCAAAGCTCCTTAGCTATGCCACTGTACAGGAACATTATACAATGCTTGTTTTGTTATTTGTAAGTTATTTTAGTTAAAGATTTGTGATGTTTAGTCTCTGATATATAGATATACATGTTAGTCATTTTAGCTCAGAGACATATTAAAAAAAAGGTAAATTGAGGGCACAAAGAGAATGAAAAGACACAAATGAGATAACATTTCCATTCATCAAATTGCATATGATGTTGCCAGTAGGGTTTCAGGCATAAGAACACATAGTAGCTGCTAGTCAGCATATGGAGGCATAGTGGATGAGCTAAATTTTCAAGATTATGCATATGAAAGTAAAAAAAGTGTTACAATGGTAAAAAACAATGTTCTCCTAATTTTCTTATACTATATAACTTAGTTGACTAGATGCAATACAATGACAAAGGTAGAAATGTCCACAATGGCTAAGAAAACAAAGAAAAACTGGACTTGCAGAAAGGGATTGCTTTGAGGTGGAACTAAAGTGGAATAAAAAACATAGCTAAAAATATGGTAGAAATAGTACAATAAGTTACAAATGGTACCCTTACACTTACTGATTTGTAGATATAAAAACAAAACAAAAGCAAAAATAGAAAACAAAAAATGTAAAAAAGGAATAAAAGGAATACAACTGTATTGTTAAATAACTTTATTTATTGAATTGTTACACCTTGTTTACGCTATACGTGATGCTGTGGGCATTTCAACAATGCCTATAGTGTAATTCGCACGAACATCAGAAGTGCATAGATTATACTGCATGGCAATCTCACTTTATAAATAAAAATAATCCACTGCGCGCTTCCACAACCTAGAAACAGATCATATATAGTGTAATCCTGTTTTTACTGCCACTGCATATATCACACATCCACTGTGCAGGTGAAAATTGAGTATTCACTCGTGATCCCACCACCTCTAGTATAAGAGCGGCTCACCAGATTGTAGCCACCAGATCAGGGTGGGGTACTTGCTCAATATATGGTACATTAGGTTTATCAATGATCCATATCCGATTCTCAAAGGTTAATTTCTTTTATTCCTCAATAAAACATATAAAACTTTCATTGCGCAATATATTAATACACTATAAAACCACACTGCGCTACTCGCGCCCTCCGTAACACTTACAAGCTCCCCAAAGGGGTTAGTAGCATGTCACAGCGGTAAGTCTGCTGGGCCCGGTGTGCCTCTCCACTGAGTCCATGCGCGGCGTCCCGCTCGGTCCCCTCACGGCGTTCACCTCACCCGTACTTCCGCATACAGCGTCAGGCGTAATTTGGTAGAGCAGCAAGGAGAACGCCAGCGCATACCACTAAGGCTGCATCTGAAAATGATGAAAAATCTGAAAAATCTCACTTTATACACTGTGCAGCAGTGCATAGCGTTAATGCACTGCTGCATGAATTTTTGGTCTGAGGCCTCAATTCATCAAGCATTACAGCATTCTGTGATGCTAAAAACAGCTGATTTTTTTTCGAAGCATTTAGGAAAGTGTCAATTCATCAAGGCTGTTACCACATGGAAAGCTGAAATTACAGAGCAGCGAAGTAAATTACAGACTTGTGCGGTAAATACCTCAACACATGTCAGTAAATTTCAATTCATCAAGATTACAGCATGCAATAAAGCCAAGTAACCTACTTGACAATTACCGGCAGCTCTCCGCTGTTGGAAACAGTGCAGAGGAGTTGTGACTCACACAAGCAGAGAGGGATAAGATATGACTGACTGGAGCAGAAGCAAATAGAAACACCCCCTGTCTCCTGCAAGTCCTGCTGATCTGACATTTATGGGTGCGAAGGCTTCTCGGGAGGGTCCAGCTTTTCTACCCCCAAGGCAGCGAGCACAGATAAAAGAACAAACGTGGTTTTCCCTGCCTCTCTTCAGACATTTAACCTTTTAGGTTCCTGTTTGAATATGCAGAGTAGCTAGTGGGGAAATCACCTAAGCATGGCATATGTAATGTCTCCTGGAAGTTCATCTAAGCTGGGGCAATTAAATAAAATGTTAAGA
Organism: Hyperolius riggenbachi; assembly: GCF_040937935.1. Taxonomy (NCBI): domain Eukaryota; kingdom Metazoa; phylum Chordata; class Amphibia; order Anura; family Hyperoliidae; genus Hyperolius; species Hyperolius riggenbachi. Next base: position 233,698,386 of record NC_090647.1, read on the forward strand.
TAGACTAATGGACATATTCAGTGTGAGCAGAGGTAGTATAACAAACATATACATTCTATCTAAAGGGATGTGGGGATGCCTCTTACTATTGTAATGCCTTCACTGCACGGAACAGCTTGTAACAACACAGAGACACTCCACACTGCTCTGCTGTCACCAAACAGGTTTTTGTGAATTGAAGCATAGTATTTTGGTTAATTATCAACCTTCTACCACAACTGTGAATATATTGATGAATTCGCAAAAAAATTATAAAATATTGAATGCAGTATTTTCCCGACTTGTTTTTTTTTTATCGAACAACCTGTGATGAATTGAAGCCTTAGTCTGAAACTGAGGAAAACCTTATTATCACACTAACCCTGTCCCATATACAATTTTAATAACCCCCCCTTCTACTTCTAACACTAATCTCTTTTACCTACACCCAACACTAACCTCCCCCTACCTAACACTAACATCCCCCTACCTACACCCAATGCCAACCTCTTCTACCTAAGCCTAACACGGAACCCTCCAACAGCCAATTACTTACTCCCATACTGCCTCTGCCACTACTTGGAAGTACTGCTGCTATTTTTGCCACTTTTTGGAGCTTGGGTACATTGTTTCAGAACTCCATGCACCTTCCACTGCTATTTAAAAGCACCACTGCTATTTGGAGTTCAGGTATATTGTACCCAAACTATATTAGAACCAAGCTCTGGCTCCCAAATTGCCATTCTATACTGCTAGAACTGCAATTAACATTCTAGCTATGGCAGCTCTCAAGATTCCAGGAGCGCTATACACCCAAATTTACTGCATTAATCCACAAGATCCTGGATACGTCCCTTTGAGTTTTTGGTCGCATTGACAGGATTTCATAAAAAAAAATTCAAAAAATGATTTAACTGCACATTCCTACCACAAAGTTCCATTCTAACACAACCCAAAGGACCACCAGTCTAACGTACTGTCATTAAACAGGTTGTGTGTGTGTGTGTATATATATATATTTTATATCCAATGCGGTCAGGAGGATTCTATATACAGTGTAATTTTACATTACATTTGTACAGTTTATATAGAACACAGAAAAAAGTATTGTCTTTTTGTGTGTATTGTATTGGCCTATATTTTCCTTCTTATACTTTCTTTTAGAGATAAGACTACACAAAAATCCTAGCAAATCCTAGTGCATAATTAATGTTAAGCACTGAAAGTATTGTTTTTTTTTTTATAACAAAAGTTTCTAAGAAAAATCTGTATAAATTACCGTGTCCAATATTTGAAAAAGTTAGAACTTAAAGTGTTATGTTGCAAGTAAATGTATCTGTAAACTTTGCAATCAAATGTCAACAATAATTAAATGCAGACTTTACTAATCTAGCTAATCTAGTTCAGCTACGAACCTGTACCTTTAAGACAATTTGGACTTTCTACCTAGAAAAAGGTCTCTTTGTACAAATACTTGGCAGTATGCCTTGTTTGCTTCTGTGCATGATTGTGGCATGCTCAGGTGCATCCTATTCAACCTAGAGCATCTATAATTACTCCCTGGACCTGCTGAAGGCTGCAGGGCAGCCAAATGGTGGGAGTTATGTGCTGCTGTTTTCCACATTTTGTCTCCTATAGTCTAGGTTTGCCTAAGGCGATATGAATCAGAGGATTCTTAATCCTGTGAATCTGTAGAGAACCAACAGAACAACAGAGCAGCATGAAAATCGCTGCAGCTCACATGAATTAACAATGTGCTATGTATCATATTTAAAGCTATTGTGACTCTTTATAAAACATCAGCCCATCTAAAGCCATTCTTTCTAAAACAACTCTCAGTGGTTTACATTTTAAAAACAGTAATATATTTTTATTGATAATTTCAAAATAGAATTGTAGTTATTCAGGTGTATGGACAGACCAGGTTTTCTCTCCAGGCACATTAGGCATGTGTCTAGGGTCCACCAGGGCAAAAAAGGTGCACTTCTCCCCCTCTCTTCACTATCCACAGGCCCACTGATTGCTGCATCATCTCTTTAGCAGCTCTTCCTGAGCTACATCAGTGAATGGTCTTCACTTAAAGATCACACATCATAGAGCTACCAGTTCTGGGTGGCTCCACTCTCTTGGTGGACACAGATCAGGCACAGACAGTTATAGCAGACCTCTACTCAACCGCTAGTTCTATCAAGAAAGGTTTGGATGGTTCTTTTAACTTGATCAGTTAATTAAGGTACAGTTTGTGTCTGATCATTTGGACACCGCAATAGGCTGCTGTAGAAAGTGTGGCTATGGCGGCACCAAGAAGGTAATTTGGGTGCTGGAGTTCTGCTATACTATAGATGAACCCTAGCTTTTAAAATTAGTAGCAAGAGCGCCATGATTTAGCTGGGCTGACACAGAATAGCGGCAATAGATAGTGGTGAAGGTTAGTGTTAGGTGTAGATGTGGGGGTAGAGTTAGGCATAGGTGGGGAAGTAATGTTAGGTGTAAAGTGGGGGGTGGGGAGGGGCAATGTGTTAGGCATAGGTAGGGGAGGAGTAATATGAGAGTTAGGTTAGGGTAAGTGATAACAGAATATCAGTAACTTTACAAATATTCTACTAAGGGTAGAGTTACTGACATACTACTGTTTAGCACACCTCATGCCCATTTTAACTTGTGGCACTTTCCCATGAACATATTTTAACACCAAAATTGGCACTTCTGGTTAGCATAACAGAGGAGGCCTAACTGGGATAATAGTGCTTTAGCAACTGCAATCAATATTCTAGTTAAACCTAAAAGTTGCATTGCCTGGGGCACCAAAATAGCCAGAAACAGTCCTGCCTGCACTCAATGTTTGAATTAAACATTAAAATGAGCCACATTAGCTTTCTTTTCCATAGCTTGCAACAGTTTTGTAGATATTACAGTTACCGGTACCTCTGTTCAGCCCAAGCATGTAATTCTGATGTTAAGCCAGACCACTACTGTGGCTTTTAAATTACAGTTTTAAATGAACATGACAGGAAGATGAGTGCAATGATAGTTCATAAGTTCCTGCTTTATCACAGAAGATAGCAGGTTTCCCTTGAGCACATGTGAGAGATGTGAAAGGTTCTGTAAAAGCCATGCAGAACATTATGCTGCCTGTAAAGTAATTTGGCACAACCAGTTTGGTGGTGGGTCAGTGATGGTTAGTGATGGTCTGGAGAGGCATATTCCGAGAGGGACTCACTGATTTCTGCAAGTTAGACAATGGCACCTTGACAGCCATTATTAGGTATTGGGATGAACTCCTTGGACCCATTGTCTGGCCCTGGTGCAGTAGAGCAGCCCCAGGAGGTATGAAGAAATAGGGATCAGGCTGATAGGACTCCAACAAGTCACATAATTAGGCAGGCATTTTGGGCAGATGTCACCTTTATGATGATCGCATAAGCAACACTCAGTTCAGCATCGTGCAGGAAGGCTTTAGTTGTGAATGACACAGGGATTACAGGGAGGCTCACCAAGCATCTAACACCCCTCCACAGCAGCAAAATGCTTGAACTCATAAACCAATCTGCTTAAACAATTCCAAGTGTCTGCATTCAAGATTGTATCTTCAACTATGCATTTAGGCAGACAATATTGTAAGCCAACCTGTCTTTGTTATATATTGCTCAACAGTACCATCGGTGTTACTTTTGGCTTTAAAAATCCACATACGACCAGTAGCTTTTCTTCCTGCTGGTAGTTTTGTGAGCTTCCAGGTTTGGTTGCTATGGAAATATATAATTTCCTGTTCAGCGGCCTTTATTCATGTATTGGCTTCCCCTCCAGGGAGCTGAACTATGTCTTCCCAACAAGTAGTTTGACATATGCAGGCTGCGTTTGCTATGTATGGAAGTTGAGCAGGTGGGTTGCCCTTGCTCGCTGTTAGTGAATGTTGTAGTTCTGGTCAGGATTTGTTGGTTTCTGTCCATTTGTGGAAGATAATTCAGTGCCAACTTCAACTACACACATGACCTTTTTCCTTTTTTTTATAGTTAGCTCAAGTAATGTCAATAGTGCATCTCTGACATCTTCAGTAAAGGCTTCAATAAAGGCTACACCGTGGCTGGTCACTGCTTTGTAAATATTTAAATCCAGAATTTTAAATATTTTGACATTTTCAGCATATTCAATAAGAGTACCTTCCACAGCTCAGTTTTGGAGTTCCACATGTTTCTCCTTTGAGATGTAAACTTGCCAATGCTCTACTAACAGTTTTGTAAAAATTTAAGAATTAGGATCCATTTAACATTTTGAACATCTGAACTCAGAGGCATATAGAGGCTGACAAATGTATTCCCTTTTGAACAATATAGACCCTAGCTGTTCTGCTGAGCCTACGTCTTTAATAAAGGGAGCAATATCCTATTGCGGAACTCCTATTTCTGAAGTTCTTAATTTAGATGAGGGGAGCATTGCCTAATGCAAATCAATTTAACACCCCCCAGGTTTAAAAGAACTCGCTTGGGTGCTATAACCGCCCAGCGAGTTCTTTACACTCAACCCTTTTCATGCAATGCTTACTGGCAGACATGAGCGTTAGCTTAGACCTGCAAAGAGCATGTCTAAATGCACTAACGCACGTTATTGCCACTGCATATGGGGGTCTCCTTTAATAAGGATACCCCCAGAGCTCCCCATTGGGTTGGCACAGATAACCGAAGCCCCCCATGTACATACCGCCCCTGAACACCTGCCGTCTTTCGCCGCAAGTCTCGTCAAGTAATTACAGTGTATGTGTCACTGTAATTACTGTGAATTGGAGCATCAGCAAAGCGTCTTTGAAGCTCCCATTGGGGCTACCCATTGGTTTACTGTTTGAGCCAATGAAAATGGTCCAGACAGTGGACCAATGGGGAGCCCGGCAGGAGCATCAAAGATGCTTTGCCGGGGCTCCACATACACTGTAATTACATGACGGGACTTGCAGCGAGAGGTGTTCAGGGGCGGTATGTAAATTGCTAGTGGTGATGGCGTAGCTACATGGGGGGCTTTGTTTATCTGTGGCAACTTGACGGGGAGCTCTGGGGGCCTCCTTAATAAAGGAGACTGCCAGATGCAGTGGCAGAAGATGGCAGCGGATGTTCAGTGGGTGCGCGCACATGTGTGGGGAGCATGTGTGAAGGACAGCACCACAGCATAAAGCCTCGCTCCCCATCATCTGGAAAAATGGAGCATTGCCCAGGCTTTCACCTGAGTAATGCCCCCTAACGATCGACCATTGTGCGAAGGAAACCAGCAATAGGATTTGCCGGTAATCCTTGTGTGATGGTAAATTGATAAGTAGCTCACATCTGCAAGCAACTTATTACCTCGAATAGGATATGGCCCAGGGTCTCTTAGCCATAGACCCTAAACAAGTAAGCTGATCAAAATTTGCTAAAAGCACTGCACTAACAATTCCAACGCAACAAAAATGATGAACAACAGGATAAAATTGTGGTGTGCTCCTTCAGTGTCCAAATAGTATAAGCTTTTCATACATTGGAAAGTGCTCCAGTGGTAAATTAATCCCAGGTGATATGTTCAATGAAGTCTGTCTTCCTTTGACAAAAATAAAAATGACCACAGATGATCAGTGATAGGCTGTGTTCCTACAGTAGATCTGAGTGATAGCCACCTCCTCGCCCTTTAAACATGACCCCTAGTTAGATGGGTCTGCAGCACCTCCGGGATACTTTAAAGGCAACCCCCAGCCTATCATGATTCCCTTGTCAGGTCTCAAATCACCAAGATCTTCACAGCATTCACTTCAAATATAAAAGCAAAGAGTCCCCCATAGCTTAAAACCATGAGAAGATTTATTACAGTTAAAGAGACTCTGAAGTCTCTTTTTTCAATTTTGTTGTTTAACATTCCTCTTCAGCTTTAATGCCAGAGTGAAATCGCAGCATCCCCGTGGCAGAGAAGTGATTTATTACTAAGAAAACGACCTGACTAGTTTGGTCAAATCCGTGACTCATCAGCGGCTGATCAGGTTTTCTGACTGAATTCTGACTTGATTAGCCCGCATGCTTGTTTCAGGTGTGTGATTCAGAAGCCAAATCAGATCAGCAGTAGTTAATTTGGTGCAAAAAAACCTAAAGTATACTTATTACTAGCTGCATCCATGTGCTTCACTTTGCATTCACATTTTTAGATTGGGATTAGTGCATAATATGCATCTGATTTATATTCAGGGTGTGTATTTTTGCCCCGGGGGATCTGCACACCTCTGTTGATTTTATTTCCTTTGCAGCCTAGGAGTGCTGTCAATTGTTTGCTGTTTTTTTTTAGAAAGATCAGCAGGACTGCCTGGCAACTGACATTGTTGAAAAGGAAATATATATGGCAGCTTGCTCATCCATCTTAGTTTAGGTGTACTTTAAAAAGCCTTGGCTACTGATTCCTGGGATTTGTCCAACCCTGTGGTCACCCTGTGGTAAAAGACTGCAGCCTTCATTTGTGTCATATTGGAACTCAGTGGGGTTTGCTGAAAGGTTATTAAATCAGCAGTTGTGCAATTGTAGTCATGTTCACTTTAAAATTATAATTCATTTTTCTTTAATAAACGCAGGCTGTCCTGTTTACAAAATATTTACAAAATATACTACATACATATTACTGCTCTTTGAAATATATGTTGAGCAAGTCATGGCACTCAATGACCCATAGAGAGGCTCACAATCTAATATTCCTACTGCAGTCTAGTGTCAGTTTTTGAAAGGCAGTTAATCAACCTACTTATGTCTTTAGGCTGTGGTAGGAGCCTGTGGAAGAATCAAACAAATATACAGTACATAGGCGCTATATAAATACACTAAACAAGTAAATACCGGTAATAATAAGCATACATTAAAAAGTGAAAGTACTATCCTGCTCTCGATTTCTGCCGCTATTTCACCCCACCACTCTCAACTATAATTTTTCAGCAACTGGGATGATTAATTCTGTCATTTGTTACAAATATAAAGTGAGACCGACTTTATATAAGTTAAAACTTAGGCACAATTAAGTTTTAAAGTTTTGTTAAAAACACCTCAGCTTTCTTCTTGTTTGTCCCATTTGTCTTGTCATTGTTTAATACAAGTTTCCAGTATTTATCCAAACACTGTTCTGGCTCTCATCCAGCTTTGCTAAGCTTCATTATTTATGGCTTTTCAGGAGTTCCAATCAAGGCAGAAATGTAATTGTACAGTTTTTATTTAATTAACACCAGCACGATAAGCGCGCCATATACTTTCATGCTTATTGTTTCAGTTTTCATTTGTAACTCTAGGTTTCTTCTACTTGATGCTAACATTTAAAATGTGCATCATTGTCTCTAAATTATTTAGAAATGTATTCATTTAAACTTCCTTTTTTTGTTTAACTGCTTAAAAATGAAAAATAAATAAATGAAAAAAAGGCATATGGCAAATGGGCTTAGCACGGCACAAGTGCTCTGTCTGGAATAGCAGCCATCCCTCTGTAATGCTCCAAGCTGAACATGTTCATGAAGGCTTCTGTTCATTTATTGTACTGTCCATCTTTTTCAGAACAACTCCAAGCAACAAGTAACTTTATTCCAGGGACTGCAGCACTAAAGCAGTTCAGTACTCATGTCAAAAATCTGTTCACTTTATTATGCTTCATGGCTTGATTGAGTGACAGCTTCATATGGCCTCTGGGCGGTATTAGAGCTCTTGGCTGAGGTGTTGGCTGAGTTGTACAGCTTTCTGTTTTCCTTCTCTGCAGTGGAGTGGATGTGATTACAGTTCTCATTCAGAGCTGTATCCTTCCTGTGTCTACTGTGATGGAATGCTTTGGGAACCTAGCCTACGACAGTAACTATGGCCTCTGTATATTTCCTGATATTTCTTTTTTAACTGAGTGGGTGGAAATACCTGCTCTTGGTAGTGATTTAGTTATGTACAATCTCATTACCACCTCTACTTCACTGGAGGAGACTCCCTAAAGCCTCATACACACTTAAAATGTTGCCTGGTAGGGATTGAGGCATGATCCCTCAGGTGACATTTTGTGGATGAGTCTGTACAGATGCATCACTAGCCTGCAAGCTAGTGACACCTTCTGTCACTGTGGAAGGTGGTGATTGGCCATTGACATTGCGGGGGATGGGGTGAGTACAATTATATGAAGCAGTGTTCAAGCATTCGGCAGCTTTCAAGCAAAATAATCAGCTATGCCAGACCTCTGGCTGATCTATCAGGGCCAGTGTACACACTCAAGATTCTCAGCAGAGGTGGTCTTAAGAATACCTGAGGTGACCTGCTTTGAACAAATGGAGATTCTAGGTATATATGGACAGAAGTCCTCATGCCCACTTCTCCCTCCTTGAATGTAAGTAGAATTTATTTGCATCTCATTGATCATCCGTACTTTAGAGATGGGTGATGATAGTCAAAAACACTAGGTTTGCATGCAAATTACATACATAATGGAATTCAGTTAAAGAAGCACTGCAGCTCCTGTATTTGTTTGGCTGAATTCCAAGTTGCATGCAGTTTGCATGAAGTCAAAAATATTTGCGTCTCATCCCTCATTCAGAAACATATATAAGAGCCCAAATGCATATGCACACAAACCCTTAACCACTTAAGGACCTAGGGCTTTCTACCCCTTAAGGACCGGCCACTTTTTTTCCATTCAGACCACTGCAGCTTTCACGGTTTATTGCTCGCTCATACAACCTACCACCTAAATGAATTTTGGCTCCTTTTCTTGTCACTAATAAAGCTTTCTTTTGGTGCTATATAATTGCTCCTGCGATTTTTACTTTTTATTATATTCAGCAAAAAAGACATGAATTTTGGCAAAAAATGATTTTTTTAACTTTCTGTGCTGACAGTTTTCAAATAAAGTAAAATTTCTGTATACATGCAGCGCGAAAAATGTGGACAAACATGTTTTTGATAAAAAAACCCCATTCAGCGTATATTTATTGGTTTGGGTAAAAGTTATAGCGTTTACAAACTATGGTGCAAAAAGTGAATTTTCCCATTTTCAAGCATCTATGACTTTTCTGACCCCCTGTCATGTTTCATGAGGGGCTAGAATTCCAGGATAGTATAAATACCCCCCAAATGACCCCATTTTGAAAAGAAGACATCCCAAAGTATTCACTGAGAGGCATAGTGAGTTCATAGAAGATATTATTTTTTGTCACAAGTAAGCGGAAAATGACACTTTGTGACCAAAAAAAAAAAAAAAGTTTCCATTTCTTCTAACTTGCGACAAAAAAAAAAAATGAAATCTGCCACGGACTCACCATGCCCCTCTCTGAATACCTTGAAGGGTCTACTTTCCAAAATGGGGTCATTTGTGGGGTGTGTTTACTGTCCTGACATTTTGGGGGGTGCTAAATTGTAAGCACCCCTGTAAAGCCTAAAGGTGCTCATTGGACTTTGGGCCCCTTAGCGCAGTTAGGCTGCAAAAAAGTGCCACACATGTGGTATTGCCGTACTCAGGAGAAGTAGTATAATGTGTTTTGGGGTGTATTTTTACACATACCCATGCTGGGTGGGAGAAATATCTCTGTAAATGACAATTTTTTATTTTTTTTTACACACAATTGTCCATTTACAGAGTTATTTCTCCCACCCAGCATGGGTATGTGTAAAAATACACCCCAAAACACATTATACTACTTCTCCCGAGTACGGCGGTACCACATGTGTGGCACTTTTTTACACCCCAAGTACGCTAAGGGGCCCAAAGTCCAATGAGTACCTTTAGGATTTCACAGGTCATTTTGCGGAATTTGATTTCCAGACTACTCCTCACAGTTTAGGGCCCCTAAAATGCCAGGGCAGTATGGGAACCCCACAAATGACCCCATTTTAGAAAGAAGACACCCCAAGGTATTCCGTTAGGAGTATGGTGAGTTCATAGAAGATTTTATTTTTTGTCAAAAGTTAGCGGAAAATTGATTTTTATTGTTTTTTTTCACAAAGTGTCATTTTCCACTAACTTGTGACAAAAAATAAAATCTTCTATGAACTCACCATACTCCTAACGGCATACCTTGGGGTGTCTTCTTTCTAAAATGGGGTCATTTGTGGGGTTCCTATACTGCCCTGGCATTTTAGGGGCCCTAAACCGTGAGGAGTAGTCTGGAAATCAAATTCCGCAAAATGACCTGTGAAATCCTAAAGGTACTCATTGGACTTTGGGCCCTTTAGCGCAGTTAGGGTGCAAAAAAGTGCCACACATGTGGTATCGCCGTACTAGGGAGAATTAGTACAATGTGTTTTGGGGTGTATTTTTACACATACCCATGCTGGGTGGGAGAAATATCTCTATAAATGGACAATTGTGTGTAAAAAAATCAAAAGATTGTCATTTACAGAGGTATTTCTCCCACCCAGCATGGGTATGTGTAAAAATACACCCTAAAACACATTGTACTACTTCTCCCGAGTACGGCAATACCACATGTGTGGCACTTTTTTGCACCCTAACTGCGCTAAAGGGCCCAAAGTCCAATGAGTACCTTTAGGATTTCACAGGTCATTTTGCGGAATTTGATTTCCAGACTACTCCTCACGGTTTAGGGCCCCTAAAATGCCAGGGCAGTATAGGAACCCCACAAATGACCCCATTTTAGAAAGAAGACACCCCAAGGTATTCCGTTAGGAGTATGGTGAGTTCATAGAAGATTTTATTTTTTGTCACAAGTTAGTGGAAAATGACACTTTGTGAAAAAAACAATAAAAAATCAATTTTCCTCTAACTTTTGACAAAAAATAAAATCTTCTATGAACTTACCATACTCCTAACAAAATACCTTGGGGTGTCTTCTTTCTAAAATGGGGTCATTTGTGGGGTTCCTATACTGCCCTGGCATTTTAGGGGCCCTAAACCGTGAGGAGTAGTCTGGAAATCAAATTCCGCAAAATGACCTGTGAAATCCTAAAGGTACTCATTGGACTTTGGGCCCTTTAGCGCAGTTAGGGTGCAAAAAAGTGCCACACATGTGGTATTGCCGTACTCGGGAGAAGTAGTACAATGTGTTTTGGGGTGTATTTTTACACATACCCATGCTGGGTGGGAGAAATACCTCTGTAAATGACAATCTTTTGATTTTTTTACACACAATTGTCCATTTACAGAGTTATTTCTCCCACCCAGCATGGGTATGTGTAAAAATACACCCCAAAACACATTGTACTACTTCTCCCGAGTACGGCGATACCACATGTGTGGCACTTTTTTGCACCCTAACTGCGCTAAAGGGCCCAAAGTCCAATGAGTACCTTTAGGATTTCACAGGTCATTTTGCGGAATTTGATTTCCAGACTACTCCTCACGGTTTAGGGCCCCTAAAATGCCAGGGCAGTATAGGAACCCCACAAATGACCCCATTTTAGAAAGAAGACACCCCAAGGTATGCCGTTAGGAGTATAGTGAGTTCATAGAAGATTTTATTTTTTGTCAAAAGTTAGCGGAAAATTGATTTTTATTGTTTTTTTCACAAAGTGTCATTTTCCACTAACTTGTGACAAAAAATAAAATCTTCTATGAACTCACCATACTCCTAACGACCCCATTTTAGAAAGAAGACACCCCAAGGTATGCCATTTGTGGGGTTCCTATACTGTCCTGGCATTTTAGGGGCCCTAAACCGTGAGGAGTAGTCTGGAAATCAAATTCCGCAAAATGACCTGTGAAATCCTAAAGGTACTCATTGGACTTTGGGCCCTTTAGCGCAGTTAGGGTGCAAAAAAGTGCCACACATGTGGTATCGCCGTACTCGGGAGAAGTAGTACAATGTGTTTTGGGGTGTATTTTTACACATACCCATGCTGGGTGGGAGAAATAACTCTGTAAATGGACAATTGTGTGTAAAAAAATCAAAAGATTGTCATTTACAGAGGTATTTCTCCCACCCAGCATGGGTATGTGTAAAAATACACCCCAAAACACATAATATTACTTCTCCCGAGTACGGCGATACCACATGTGTGGCACTTTTTTGCACCCTAACTGCGCTAAGGGGCCCAGAGTCCAATGAGTACCTTTAGGCTTTACAGGGGTGCTCACAATTTAGCACCCCGCCCACTTGCCAGGACAGTTAACAAACCCCACAAATGACCCCATTTTGGAAAGAATACACAACAAGGTATTCCATGAGGGTAATGGTGAGGTCATTGAAAATTTTATTTTTTGTCACAAGTAAACGGAAAATGACACTTTGTTAAAAAAAAAATTAAAAAAAATTTCTGCTAACTTGTGACAAAAACTAAAATCTTTTATGAACTCACCGTGCACCTCACATAATACTTTAGGGTGTCCTCTTTCCAAAATGGGGTCATTTGTGGAGTCTGTCCTGGCATTTTAGGGTCTCTGCAATCATTACATGTATGGCCAGTATTAGGAGTTTCTGCTATACTCCTTATATTGGTTATACAAGTAATGCACTCTGGGCTGAAAGGAAAAATGAACGGCAAACATACCTTGCTCCACATCAATGGCAGATCTTCCTCCACATCAATGGCAGTGATAACCTCAGGAGAGAGACACCCCGTGCCACCCTGCACTCAGGGTGAGCCACCAACTTATGTGACTGGGCCTCAGAACTTTAGTATACAGCATTATGCCTGTAGGATACAGCAATATGCCTGCCAATAGAGATGACTCTGTGTGGCATTAAAGCATCATCATAGGCCCAAATCACATATAAACCGGGGGTGTCCACACTCAAGGGAAATTCAAACATGCCGTCTTATATCGCCAACCCAGGACAGATCAGCAATATCAAGCATGGAAACTGATCCTTCTTCCCACTTTTATGCTTACCCGTTTGGTCTTCAAGCTTACCTCTCCTCTCCCTGCGACAATGTGCGAAAGACCACTGAGTGTGTGCCTACTCCTGTGTCTGGAGTTCTCTAGGTTCTAATAGTGTACCTGCTCGTGGTACCTCTCAAAACACGGCCCTACACATAGGCCAGGCTGGTCAGGACAGCGGGGAGAATAAAAACTGGTGTCATTCCTTCTTCCAGTCCTGCTGCAGACACGACAACGTTTTCTTCGGATGCGTTGACCTGGGGCACACGGAATCTGATAGGCGTAATGCCTACCATGCAGTCGGCTAGTTGCATCTGGGGGGGGGGGGGGGGGCCTGGCACCTCCTGGATACAGGATGTCCAGAATGATCTGTTCCTGAAATTGGAGGAAAGATCCAGTTCTCCCAGCCTTACTGTAGAGAGCAAAGCTGTTGTAAACTACCAATTGAATCAGATAAAAAGACACTTTCTTATACCAGCGTCTTGTTTTCCGGGTCATTAAATAGGGCGCTAACCTCTGGTCATTGAAGTCCACCCCTCCCATGTTGACATTATATTCGTGGGCGACAAGGGGCTTTTCAATGACCTTAGTTGCCCGTTGAATTTGGACTGTCGTGTCTGTGTGAATGGTGGACAGAAAGTAAACGTCCCTCTTGTCCCTCCATTTCACCGCGAGCAGGTCTTCAGTACGCAAGGCGGCCCTCTGCCCCCGTTCAAGTCTGGTGGTAATGAGCCGTTGGGGGAAGCCCTGGCGACTAGGCCGCGCAGTGCCACAGCATCGGATTCCTTCTAACTTTAAGTGCTGAAAGAGGGCCACACTTGTGTAATAATTGTCCACAAAAAGATGGTACCCCTTCTGGAACAAGGGTGACACCAAGTCCCACACAACCTTTCCACTGCTCCCCAGGTAGTCAGGGCATCCGACCGGCTCCAATTTTGAGTCTTTTCCCTCATAGACCCTAAAACGACATGTATAGCCTGTGGCCCTTTCACAGAGCTTATACAGTTTCACCCCATACCGGGCGCGCTTGCTTGGGATGTACTGTTTGATGCCAAGGCGCCCGGTAAAGCGTAAGAGGGACTCGTCTACACAGATGTTCTGTTCAGGGATATAAGCATCTACAAATGTTGAGGACAGGTGGTCTATGAGGGGCCGAATTTTGTGGAGCCGGTCATAAGCAGGGTCTCCCCTTTCATGACAGGTTTCGTCGTCGTTGAAGTGCAGGAAGCGCAGGATGGACTCAAATCGTGTCCTGGACATGGCAGCAGGGTACAAGGGAACATGATGTACTGGGTTCGTAGACCAATACGACCGCAATACATTCTGTTTCATTAGTCCCAAGTGAAGGATAAGGGCCAAAAAGATTTTAATGTCGGAAACTTGGACTGGTTTCCACCCGAAAGGCTGGGCATACATGCTCTCCGGGTGCTCGGTGATGAATTGTGTGGCTTTACGGTTGGTCTCAACCACATTTAAGTCCAAGAGAACCTGGGTGATGAACAGCTGCAAAAATTCTAGGGCCGTTCCTAGATGAGCTGTCGCCACCTGGACTCCAGACTGGGCGGTGAAAGGGGGCACTACGGGTGCGGCGGAATCAGGGGATTGCCAATCTGGTTGTGCCAGCACCTCTGGGAGTCTATGGGTACTACGGGCCCGTCTTCTTCTTGGTGGCTGCGACGGGGGTACTACTGCACTTGCCACCGTACCAGTTTCAACTTCCATGCTGACGCTCACCACTTCGCCAGGGTCTACGGAAGCACTGGCACTAAGTCCAGGAGATGCTGCGCTGCTGGTGCCTGCCTCACCAAGAAAACTATCAACAGCGCTAGCACCACCCTGCTGCCCTTGAGGCGGATCCTGCGCCACCTGCGGTCTAACGACTTGGGGTCTGGTACGCCTGGCTCTAGCCGGGACCATAGCCTCGTCATCACTATCGGTCAGGGAACCACTGCTTTCTACAGGTTCAAATTCGGTCCCGGAAGATTCGACGGATGATTTTTCCCAAAAGAACTCATCCGACTGGTCCATGTACCTGTATACCTCGTCATCGGAAAGCCCCCTTCTTGCCATTTTGGATTGCTAAATTTATGGGGTTTTCCTCCGAGACTACCCAGAAAAAAAGAGCACCTACCTAGCAAAAAGGGAGTATTTGAGAGGTATTGGGGTTGGTGGGAAGTGGGGTCTCAGAGGCAATCAAACAATCACGGGACAATCAAATACAATTACAGCACAATCGACTCCAATCACAGCACAATCAAATCTGATGCACTCGGAAGGTGATGGGGGGAGGGTGGGATTGGGTGTGGCGGGAAGTGGGGTCTCAGGCAATCAAACAATCACGGGGCAATCGAAGCCGATCACGGGACAATCAAATACAATTACAGCACAATCGACTCCAATCACAGCACAATCAAATCTGATGCACTCGGAAGGTGATGGGGGGAGGGTGGGATTGGGTGTGGCGGGAAGTGGGGTCTCAGGCAATCAAACAATCACGGGGCAATCGAAGCCAATCACGGGACAATCAAATACAATTACAGCACAATTGAATCCAATCACAGCCCAATCAAATCTGATGCACTCGGAAGGTGATGGGGGGAGGGTGGGATTGGGTGTGGCGGGAAGTGGGGTCTCAGGCAATCAAACAATCACGGGGCAATCGAAGTCGATCACGGGACAATCAAATACAATTACAGCACAATCGACTCCAATCACAGCACAAGCAAATCTGATGCACTCGGAAGGTGGTGGTTGGAGGTGGTGGGGGGGGAGGGTGGGGTTGGGTGTGGTGGGGGTTGGGTGTGGTGGGAAGTGGGGTCTCAGGCAATCAAACAATCACGGGACAATCGAAGCAGATCACGGGACAATCAAATACAATCGCAGCACAATTAAATACAAGCGCAGCACAATCGAATACAAGCGCAGCACAGTCAAATACAATGCACTTGGACGGTGATTAGGGGGGGGGGTCTGAGGGCGATTTGAGGGGGTGGGGGGTTGATCAGGAGCCCGCACGGGGCAGACTGAGTCCTGACCTGATGAGAGGCAGACACAGGGGGTTACTGATCAAAGATCAGTTAGTGATCGCTGGGGAGGACAGATGTAAACAAAGAGCAGGGGATGTAATCAGAAGGGGGGTATGAGGGCAATCGAGGGCCTGGGCAGGTGATCGGTTACCCCCGCGGGGCAGTTAGGGTCTGCTCTGATGGGTGGGGGTGCTGAGGGGTGATGGACAGGTGATAGACAGGTGATCAGAGGGGGATCAGAGGGGGATCAGGGGGTAAGGTAGCTGTATACAGATGTATACAGTATACAGGGGGGTAGTCTGGGATGGGGTCTGTAGGATGATCTAAAGGTAGGGGGGGGGATCAGGGGTGACTAGGAGGCAGTTAGGGACCTAAACTAAGGGGCAGCGTCGCTAGTTAGTGGCAGGTGGGGGGGGGGGGTGGGGGTTTTGCAGGGGTGCAAGGGTGCTAGGCAGGGGTCTGCTGGGGTGATCAGGGGGGGTATGAGGCCTGGGGTGGGTGATCAGGGGGCTGTAAGGCAAAAAAAACGGCTGTGTGCTGATACTTGCAAAGTGCTTCCTCCTCGCTAGTGGTCTCTGCAACAATGAGACCACGAGGCGAGGAGGAAGCACGTATAAGGCACTTTGTTTACTTAACAAAGTGCCTTATACTACCTGATTGGCTACATTGTTGGATTCCTCCGCTCACCGGCTCTGCTAAGTGGCCGGCGAGCAGAGGCAAAATGCCGGGCTTCCGACTCCCAGCGGAGGATCGCGTCACTGATGACGCGATCGCTCCGCCCATGCCCTTACAAGGACCGCCGCCATTTGTCAATACGGCGGTCCTTGCGGGGTGCACTTCCCGGCCGCCAATTGTACATACGGCGGTCGGGAAGTGGTTAAAGTAATCTGTGAAGAATACTAGATATTGTAAGTTTAGTACGCTATCTACTAAAATTACACTTTAGGTCGCATTCACAGTGCCACGTTGCAGAGCTGCACTATAAAGTCTTATAACGCAACTTACTGCACTGCAATGATAATCCTATGGGCCATTCACAGTGCAACGTTATCGTCACGTTAAAAATGTTGCATTGTGGTAACTCACTTCTTACAGTGCGTTACCTCTTAACACAGACACGTTGCGACTTTAACGTTGCATTAAAACGCAACGTCCCACTGTGAATATGCCCTAAGTGATAGCATTATCCAACATTTTCATCCATTTGAACATTTCATTTGCTAAACTTGATCTTTTATCTTAGGGCCCTTTTCCATTGATTCTGTGATGCGAATGCGGCTACCTAGCCGCATTCGGAAGTGAATTGAGGAGATGGGGATGCGGCTGCGGGCGGATGCGGCCATGTGAGAATCTGCAGCATGCACGCAATGGAAACTATTCTACTGCCATGCATGTGTTTCAGGACACCTGTGGTGCGACGTGGCAATGTAGTCGCATCGCATTGCATCTAATGGAAACGAGCCCTTATAAGGAAAGGTGGGTCAAGGCACTCAACCAAAGGGGGTGTGCTATGGGTGTATTAGACACATGAAAAATAGGGGAGAGAAGCCAATTTATATATACAAACATACATATATACAGTTTATATATATATATATATATATATATATATATATATATACATATATATAAATACATATATATATATATATATATATATATATATATATATATATATATATATATATATATACAGGGGTTGGACAAAATAGTGGAAACACCTAGCATTTTGGCATCATAATCTTTGAACATGTTTTAAGCAATCAAAACTTCACATATGTTAAATGTTTTTTGATTATTATTTTTGTTATTTGATATGTTTAATTCAAATAATAGTTTTTTACAGATATTTATACAAAAGTTGGTTATAATTTATAAAAATGGCAGATCTTTTAGACTTTCAAAGAGGCCAAATTGTTGGTGCTCATATGGCAGGCACTACTGTAACAGAAACTGCCCGAATGCTTGGCATTTCAAGAGGTACTGTCTCAAAAGTAATGACTGCCTTTGAAAGAGAAGGAAAAACATCATCCTCAGCAAAGCATGTTGTGGCCGAAAGTCGAAGTTGTCTGAGAGAGACTGTCGGACTCTAAATTGAATTGTTAGAATAGCTCGCAAGATCACGGCTCCTAAAATCACTGCAGAGCTGAATGAACACCTACAGAACCCAGTTTCCACAAAAACTGTTCGTTGGAAGCTGCACAAATCTGGATTCCACGGAAGAACTGCAATTAGAAAACCTCTGCTCTCAAAGACAAATGTTTCAAAGTGTTTAGAGTGGTGTAGAAACCACCAGAATTGGTCCCTCGAGCAGTGGAAAAATGGGATTTTCTCTGACGAATCATTGTTTACCTTATTTCCGACCTCTTGCCAAGTGTACGTTTGGAGACAGCCAAAAGAAGCATTTCTGTGACGATTGTGGGATATCTCCGTGGTCAGCGCACAAGATGTGCGCTGACACTGCGGAAGTCCTCCACAAGTGTATTAAACGATAGAGCCCAGATTTGGTGCAATGCACCTGTAGAGAGAAAAGTAAGCACCGAGACAGAATGTATGTGTGTCCACCAATCTAGTCGCCACCCAGCGACGGTGAACACACAACAGCGGAAACAAAGTGGGAACGCAATCGCAAGAGTGGTGATTGCCAACAGCGACACAAGACTGAGCAAGACAGAGCACAAGGGTAGCAAAGACACAGCAAATAACCAAGATCAGAACATTAAGGAAAATAACAAACGCTAGCTAAACGCTAACACCGCACTCATTCGCAACAGCGAACGCGTTTAAGCACGATCACCGCGCGTTAGGCGCCCAGTGATAAGCGTGCCACACTAACTAACCAATGTAACACAAACACGAAATAGAGAACGCGAACGCTTGCTAAACGGTTACCTCACCGAGCCTACAGCAAGCGTTCGTAAGACAGACAGAAGGAGTAGCCAGTAGCAACTGCAGCTCTGGCCTACACTCCCAGACAGAATACAGAAGGAACCACCGCCGCTACCGCTAGGGCGAGTGCGATCCCAACAGACAGAACGATTTCCTGTCAACCGCCACTGGCGACAAGACAATTGCAAGACAGAAGGAGTAACCAGTAGCAACCGCAGCTCTGGCCTACACTCCCAGGCAGAGTACAGAAGGAACCACTGCCGCTACCGCTAGGGTGAGTGCGATCCCAACAGACAGAACGATTCACTATCGCCAACCGCTGGCGACCAATAGGCAGTACAAATTATACACAAACTGACTGCACTTAATAGGAATGCAAGGAGCACTCCCCAAAAATTAGCTATACTAAGATGCTATACTAAGATATACTAAGCAATGGCTGACACTCCAGGTGAGTTCAGCAGGAACAAACCTCTATGACCAGCAAGGAATTCTGGGAGCACAAGGTATTTATACTGCAAGCCATCAAAGGAGGCAGCCAGGCAATTTGCATGACAAGTGTATGAAAATTCCTGACCAGCAGAGCAACTCTGAAATTTGCAAAGTGAAGACAGGTCTCTTTTCCAGAGACCTGTAGCACTCAGACCTAAAGAATGGACAAACAGCTGTCTGCCAGTGCAGACAGCTGAGCAGATCATTACAATTTCATCCAGGCTGCCTTCTCCCTACCGTAAAACATGGCGGGGGTTCTGTGATGATCTGGGGTGCTATTTCTTGGAAATCCGTCAGTCCAATGATTACCCTTCATGGAAGAATTAACAGTCGAGACTACTTAGGAATTTTGGGCAACCAAGTTCATCCTATGGTTCAAGAACTGTTTCTGGAGGGGAATGCCATCTTCCAAGATGATAATGCCCCAATCCATACAGCTAGAATTGTTAAAGAGTGGCATGAGGAACATTCTAATGAAGTTGAGCAACTCATCTGGCCACCACAATCCCCAGACCTCAACATTATTGAGCATTTATGGTCGTTTTTAGAGATTCAAGTAAGAAGTCGATTTCGTCCGCCATCGTCTCTAAAAGAACTGGAGGGTGTTTCAACTGAAGAATGAGTTAAAATTCCTTTGGAAACAATTCACAATTTGTATGAATCAAAACCTCAGAGAATTGAGGCTGTAATTGCCGCAAAAGGTGGAACTACACCATATTAAAATATATCTTGTTGATTTTCAAGGTCTTTCCATTATTTTGTCCAATTCCTGTATGTATATATATATATATATATATATATATATATATATATATATATATATATATATATATATATATATATATATATATATATATATAGGCATAACAATAGACCCTGCAAGGGATGCATCTGCAGGGGGCCCCAGAAGACTGACAACTAAGGCGAGGAGAGATAAAACTTTCTGCTCTGTGCACAATTGTTCTAATGACTGCACCTGCTCAGCCACTGATAATAAATCATACAAAGTTTTGCAGACAAAGATTTGTAGACCGTGCCTATTCAGTGGGGGCCCCATCCAAAGTTTAGCAGGGGGGCCCAGTGATTTCTAGTTACACCCCAGTATACATATATATCCATCAATAATATTAATGATCTGTTACCACTGTCTATTTGTGACACACTGGTGTGTTCAGATAAGAACACACTGTGTTGTCAGGACCCAGGTTCTGGAAACAATACAATGTTATCCAATAAAGTGCAAAGACATGCTATCTGTTTACAAAAAACTGTGCAATGTTATTATATAAACCACAAATCACATTACACAAATTGCTAGCCTAACAACCACATACATATCAGACCAAACATTATCAGACCAAAACAATACTGGACAATACAAAATTCTGCAGAAAATATGCCCTACTGAATAAAGTAGGTGCTAGTGCAATCAAGGGGTTAAATGAATAAGATACTGGTGACAGTGTGAGGCAATGAGAAGTGTATGTAGCAAGATAGGGACAAAAGGGCACTAGGCCCTGAAGCTGAAGGGAAGTAGGTAGCAGTTAGGATGCCAGGGTGGACCATTCCACCAGTTCCATGGGCATAACCCTGCTTGCAATGTTTTTTCTTGGTCAACCAGTGATCCCAAATAGACAGTGGTACCAGATAATTAATATCATTGATGGTATATACTGTGTATGCACTTACATTGGCATTATTCATGCTAATACTGGGGAACATATGCTTTAAAGAGAAACTCCAACCAAGAATTGAACTTTATCCCAATCAGTAGCTGATACCCCCTTTTACATGAGAAATAGAATGATTTTCACAAACAGACCATCAGGGGGCGCTGTGTGACTAATTTTGTGCTGAAACTCCTCCCACAAGAGGCTCTGAATACCGCGGTACTCTGGGCAAACTGCCACAATGTAACAATGTTCACATACAGGAAATGGCTGTTTAAAGCTGCCTGTAACAGCCAGAGCAGCTAGAAACAGCTACATAACTTGCCCACAGTAAGAATGTCACCATGTAATACATGTCAGAATGTGAATCTGGGAGAGGAAAGATTTTACAATGAGCAAACACTGACTAAATCATTTATACATAATTATTGTAAAAATGAAGCACTTTTTTTTATTAAATTATTTTCACTGGAGTTCATCTTTAAGTGATTTTAAATGTTATGATCTATGTTTTCTTTCCAATATGATAACGAATGAATAAATATTTTAATACATTTTGCGAAACAAAATGGAGTGGTGCTCCATATATGGGTGACCTTTTCTCCCCTACTTTTCATAGTGATCTTTTACCTGTTACATATATTTAGTTTTACTATTTTATACTTACATGCACATGCTATTCATACAGGGATGTGTTTTTTTTCTCTCCTACTTGTCTGTAATTTTTTATTGCAAAATAAGTTACAAAAAAATCCATAGCCTGCAGATTCCTGCAGTAATATATCATAGTATTAACATCCAAAGTCTTGACAGACCAACCTCCTTTCATGATGATTTAATAATTGCTAAGTAATTGATAGAAATGGCTGTAAACAGAAACCTGACAGCTAGTTATTTGATGAAGGTACAAGGCTATTTTGAATTTGAGACATGTAGACAGCTTTTCTGTAACTTTCCATATGAAGTCTACTTATAAAAATATACGTTGCCCAAATTCAGGCAGTTTGTATTGCATGTTGTATGGAGTATATAATACATTGCAATGCACAAAGTTGTAAGTATTACAAACCATTTTTGCATTTATTCTGTTATTGCCAAGCCTACGAGTTAGAGTGTATTCACATTATGAGCATTGCATTATAATGTTCTAATCTCATAGCAATGCTACAGTGGTCCCACAATGGACTCATTGAAATCTGCTCATTTGCTGTGCAGTACATTGGGTTCCAATGTAACAATGCAAGTTGAGCTGTGCACTACTGGAGAACTCTTTGGCAAGTTTTAAAAAAATACTCCTATCCCTGAGGGCTCTTTCCCATCTGAGACCGTTTTTTGTGATTTAATGCAAAGTCAATACTTTGCGTTAACCAAGGTAAAATGAAAGACCATAAACTTTAATTTTACCTTTCACATCCGACGCTGCATTTTGGTGCGTTGCAGTTTGACACACCCAGGAGCTTTTAATCGTCGGGAGCTGGCATTTTCCTGTCGGGTGAATTAATAACTACCGCCGCTGATTACGTCACACCGCAACATCCCGACGACACGCCGCAGGTCATAATGCATGCAGGAGAACGGCTCCTGCATGCATTGTCAGATGTGAAAGAAGCCTTAGTGCTGCTGAGTCCGGCTCGCAGATGAACAGTACAGATTCGCTTGTCTTTAGCAACACTCGGGGACATGAGTTCTTCCAAAGCCTGTGCAAAGAATCAGGTCAGATAACTGCAACAGTGAATGTCACTGGAGCAATGGGATGGAGAGAGGAACGGCAGATTTGATGGTATCCAGCGCCCTCCCTCTACACATAGATATGTATCTAACCTGAAACGAGTTTCCAGGTTTCAGGTTTACTTTAAGTACCAGTTTGATTTAAAAAAAATAAAAAATAAACTTTTATGTCTGAAATTACCATAGATAGCCATTTTAGTAGGCAAACTTGTGATGCCTCAATGTCAGTAACTTTGAAAACTCATGCACATTTATTTTTATGTTTCTCTGTAACTCCTCCTTCTCCTCGTGTCAACATTTATAAGGACTGAGTATTGCAATTCATCTATCCTACTTTCTTCATAAACTTTTCTACTATATTGCTAAGCTGTGTTGTCAATCAGCAAGTGTGGGCAAAGGTCAGCTACAGCATTTTTATTTGTGTTTCTTACCTGACTTGAAATAAGGGTTTTTACATTGCAATCAGAGTAGATACTTATTTACTAATATGTGCTTAAAAATTAAAGAAGGATTGTTTAACTGGTCAGTGTGGTCAAGTGTACTGAGCTCAGTAAAATTGGCAGTTGATCCGATTGGAAAAACAGCAACAAAGTTAATAAAGTGGTCTGAACAAAGAAAAGTGACCTAGTGTTGCTAGGGTCAAAACAGATCAACCAGTTCAAGAATCGAAAGAAACCTCATCTATATAAAAATAGTTTGAACAGACGTGCCCTTAACATGGCGTGTGAACTGCAGAATGTTCAGAGAAAATAATGTTTTAAATGGGATTGAACCCTGAACTCTGGCGCTACTTTTCGCTTACATTTTTTCTCACGTTCAGTGAAAGAGTGGACAGGGTACTCTGTACTTTTCGCTTTGTCACATTCAATATTTTTTTATTGCACATATAAAATAGCAACTATTACTTTTTTTCTTTCTTTACTGCAGCTCAATTCACTTTCAAATTCTATTCTGTATTTGTTCCCTTGTGAAGTGAGTCCAATCCAACAAACCTGACTTGGAATAAGGACTATTTGAAAGCAAAGGTCGCTTTGGGATAAGCCTAGGAAACCTCCTATGGGTCAAAGCACCATATTAAAGCTGCCATTATATAAAGTTCGGTGTAATTTTTCCTAAACAGTCTAGATGCAATACTTCAAATGCATTTAATAGAACATGATTTTAAATTAGTTAATGGTATGTTTTGTTTTTTTTTAAAGTTAGGTTTACAGCAGCCGCTGTGCTCCCTGTAACAGCAGAAATGCAACAGATCAAGAAAGCGGCACCCCATGTTATTGCTCATTGCGTCACATATGGTGAAGCATACAGTCAATGAAAAGTATGCTTCACTGTTCACGTTTTGTGATAATGCACTGCATGCAGTGTGTTACTATGCTCATGCCCATATAACACTATGCAACCACCGTACTGGTAACGTCGCATAGGTGGTACATTTCTGTGTGGCTAGCCATGTTACAATGTGGCTGTTATGCCGCATGGCAACACATTGTGAATGTAGCCTGAGGCCCCTTTCACACTGGGACATTTATATTGCAGTGCGTTACACTTTTTTACTGCAGGGTGATGCTAGGGCAATCAAAGTCTATGGGGCCTTTAACACTGGATGCGATGTGATGCGCCGGAGGCATTGCCTCTGCCGCTAGAGCATCCATGTGTTGTCAGGCAAGATGCGTGGTGACATTTGGCGGACTGTAAGTCATGTTAGTCTATGGTAACACAGCTTTTTTTAAACGGTTTTTGCATTGGTGTTGCGGAGCGCAAGCTTATATTTTCAATACACTACCGCTCAATTTGTATTTCTGTCACAGGAAGTGAGTGCTAGAGAGCCTCACTTCCTGTTTGGCTTTCAGCCAGAAGGGGGATTACCATGGAAATCCCGAAGGTTATTTTTAGCCGATCGCATTGCATCGTTACTGTCGGTTTGCAGTCTTTACCTTAAGGTAACTAAACACTATGAGGTTGATTCACTTAGCTGCGCTGCTACAGCAGCACAGCTCAATGACAGCAGTGAGTGTTATAATCCCCTGTGCACGCTATGCAGTCATAGCATGCACTGTTAAATCACACTCAGCGCTCAGATACTTTAAAGAGTTATACTTAAAGGGAACCTTAACCAAGAGGGATATGGATGTTTCCTTTTAAACAATATCAGTTGCCTGGCAGTCCTGTTGAGCTCTTTGGCTGCAGTGGAGGCTGTATCACACACCTGAAACAAGCATGCAGCTAATCCAGTCTGACTCCAGTCAGAGCACCTGATCTGCATGCTTGTTCAGGGGCTGTGGCTAATAGTATTAGAGACACAGGATCAGCAGGAGAGCCAGACAACTAGTATTATTTTAAAAGGAAAAATCCACATCCTTCTCAGTTTAGGTTCCCTTTAACGAGCGTTCCACTGAACCCACCCAGAGCATGTCAAGTAGCTTCACAGTACAATATTTCTGCACTTTGATTGGCCCTGTAGGCTGCCTGTTACGTGACGGTCAGGCTATTGGGCCAATCAAAGTGAAGAAATATGGTACTCTGAAGCTACTGGACCCGCTGGGCACCGGGCAGGTTCAGTGGAGTGCTCGTATAACTCTTTAAAGTATCTGAGCTGAGTGTAATTTAACAGCGCACGCTATGATTGCATAGCGTGCCCAGGGGATTATAACACTCTCTGCTGTCATTAAGCTGCACTGCTGTAACAGCGCAGCTTAGTGAATCAACCTCATTCAGATGTTTTAATAGATTAATTATTAGATTCAATAAAAATAACAAATCTTATAAAAATGTATACAAACCAGAGTACATCACAATAGTAATATTGGTTGCACATAGGTAGGAAATGACCATTCTATTTCAGATTGCAGGCATAGGGGATGAGAGAGGATGCGCAGACACAGCACTTTAAGTGCCATTACCTATAGCTTTATATTGCCTTGAGCAGTACAAACCCAGTGTTCATTGCAAATTATTATATACTAGTAAAAAGACCCCCCCCCCCCGTTAAAAAACGGGCGCTAGGTCACAGCCGCTACCCCCGCGATGCGCGCACATACGCGTCCCGCTTGCTCGTTCCCAACTACTGTCTGAAGTATATGCACACAGGGAGCTGCTTGCTTGGCAGTTGGAAAAAGCTGTTATTTCCCACAATGCAATGAGAACCTCTGTGAACCACACACAGCAAACTGTGAGATCCGGCCCTGTGTCCTAACTGCCCTGACTGCGCACATGCTCAGTACAAAAAAAGCCAGGGACACACAACCATTCAGTTGATGACGCAGGGACACTTGCATTTTATTGTATAGGATTTCACAAAATATGTATTTGAAAAAAAATGAATGAGCCTGGACTTAATCCTTCCACTGCCAAAACCCTGTTCCTGACCTCTCAGATCTTTCTGCCACTTGACTCTTTCCACTGTGTTTATTATTATGCCTTTATTGTGTGCTGACGTGTTCCCTTCAGTGCATATTATATTATTTATTATAATATACAGGTATACTGAACCATTCCGTCATCTAGGGGTTAATTTTGGGGACAGCCAAGTTACCTACCGGTTTATGTTTGTCATGTGTATGAAAAGGCATGCAAACACAGAGAGAACATGCAAACTCCATGCAGATAGTGTCCTTGCCAAAATTTGATTCAGGGATTATTAGTGTTGCAGGGTATGAGTGCTATCCACCATGGCAGTGCACACTATATTTCATTAACCTAAAGATCAATCCTTTAACATTTCCCCTGTGCGCAAGATGCTCACTTTTGATACTTTTTATTTTAAGTTGCTTTGCTGTTCTACTCTAGCTTGAATAAGGCGGTCATCACTTTAAATGCACACTACAGGCAACATTTTAATGAAAGAAAAGAAAAAAATGAATTAGCGTACAGCACATATTACAGGGCTGCAGGTTAACCATGCCATATGATCCCTCTGATAATGGTATTCTAGTATCCTTTGAACACCATATGGGGGAGTTCGCATTGAAGATTTTTATATTCTGTCAAAAGCTTTTGCACTCATTCACATAAACACAAGGCGATATGGTTGCATCAGTAGTTCACCACAACTGTTTACCACATTGCAATTACTGCTTGGTGTTGGCATTTGCACAGTGTTTACCTAGCAGTGGAAAACACAATGCAGCTGCAGAAAAAGATACAATAGTGAATGTTTGAAAGATGCATAACAAACAATCTACAGAGGTTATGCATGCCCAATGTTTGCTGCCCATGATTCACTGCTTGTAGTGCATTTTGTCACTCAGTAAACAACCCCCCCCCCCAGTCAGAGCCCCCCCCCCCCCTTAAAAACAGCATATCTTTCTCACGTACATGTGTTATGGTTGCCTGTGTTTTTTGGCTCAGGATATTGCTGAAGTTACTTTTTTGGAATTATCTCTTCTTATTCCATCTCTTTCCTCTTTTCTAAAAGTAAGCCAAGTGCACTCTACAAACATAAATTGAACAGCCATGTTCCCCAAATAACAGAATTAATCTGAGGTTTGGGTGACTAGAAGGTACAGGGGCAGACATGGTGGTGCAGCACTGGCGCAGGCATGGCAGCACAGCACAGGAGCAGGCATGGGGTGCAGCACTGGGGCAGCATGGCAGCACAGCACAGGAGCAGGCATGGCGCCCATGATGCTGTGGCACCCCTCTAGATATGCCTCTGACTATGAAGCACATTGTTCCAACATTAAAGCAATGGTTTCTCAGCTGAAGGAATACCAGGATGGTGCTTGCAGAAATGAGCCCTTAGTCTACAAAGAGTGAGAATATGAATCACTGCATTGATAACCATTGATAACCATTGTCACCTGCTTAGTTCTGATCTCATCATCATGCTTTTTCCCTGAGCTCTCATGATGAGTACATTAAAAAGGTGCCAAAGTAATTTGGGTGCCGGGGGTAATAGAAAGTAAAATATCAATACATTTCCAAAATTCTACTATGAATCACTGGGTAATTCTGATAGTAGAATATAAGTACATTTTACAGATATTTTACTATGGCTTGATTTTACCTAATCTTATGTAATAAAACCACCAATACTTTTAACAAAATTTAACACCATTTTCACACTAACCCTCCCTCTACCAATGCCTAATACTAACCTACCACCCACATTGCAATCCTTGCCGAAATAACCACAGCTTTACTGCTAAATATTCCCTCCCTTATGCTAACTAATGGCCAATGGCAACCTAATTTCTATATTTATGTGGTGCCCATTTTAACATAGCGCCCTTGGCACACAAATTGCCTGCTTAGCTCATGGGTTACTGCAGATTATTCTCCTGCTTTCTATGTAAATGTACAAATACCTCTTGGTTACATTTTCACCACTATTGCACAAGTTGTGCAAAGAACAGTAATTGCACCCTATGTTTATATGTGTCCATCCTTCAATGGCGGTCTGGGGATGAAATGGCACTCTCAGACTAGTAGCTCTTAGACTAGTAGCTTGTGTACCCTTATCCTGAACTTTACTCCAAATATACTGCCTGCATAAACTGCCTACAAATAAAATGTTACAAGGAGGAAGTTCTAGTACTCACTCTTCAGTAGATTGAACTGATGCTGACAATTTCTAGGATTGTTATTCAGGAGCCTGCTGGGTGAAAATGAAAATGAACTACTTCCCTAGACAAACGGGCTGCAATTGAGTAGGGTACTCAGGAGTAGTTCACTATAGGACCTATAACAGGTGCTTCAGTGTCATCATGCAAGAGAAATATGTATCAAATCCCAGCAATTCCCCTTCTCGGTCTTACAGGCAATTTGAAGTGAACCTATAATCAGTATAAATCTTATCCAAAATCTATTTCAGCTTCAGAAGCGTCAAGTTAGAAAAGTGCCAATCATTTTGTTCTGGCCTTTACTCCCAACAAAGGAAATAACCCAGGATAATGGCCCAGAGAGATGTACAGAGCACCGATTCTCTGTTCTGCACTCGCTGTGATGTCTCATTCTCAAGATTAAATCAAAACGCCAAATATCCTAAAAACGTTCCTGTGGATTTCTCCAGCCTAACGGGAGAGAATTAACACAAAACCACTCATTGTTTTCTGTATTTCATAGCTTAGCTTTCCCCTTCTCTGTCATAAGGAAGTCAACAGTGTATTAAGACAGATTGCAATCTTATTGATCCTTGCTTAATGTTGAAAAACAGACACCGCTATTGAGAATTGTGCATGTTCCCACAGCTGCACAAAACAGTGAGCACATGGTATCAGCTGGAACATAAATGTAGGACACATAGTGCCCTAGGTCACACTGATAATAGCAGTATGGTGTCGTGGGAGCTGAACACATGTATAAAACACACTTAATATTTTCCCAGCTGTGCTATCAGGTAAACTAACTTTCAAGCTCCTTGAGAGGAGAGCCACAATTCCCATTGTGCCTCATCAGTAAAGGAAAGCTAAGCACAAAATTCTGAGCTCACTCAAAATGAAAAAAAAACAACATACAAACAAAAAAAGGCAAGACTTGTGGCCACCATTGGTTAAATGACACTTTGCAAGAGCAAATTTCGATTTTTACCTAGTGAGCTCCATTTCTTCCACCACTCTGGTATGAGAACAGGTTCAATGCCAAATGATAGTGGCAGATTACCCATTATACCTTATGGACCTTATTGAAATGTTGTTCACATTGTAGAGCAGGAATCTTGGCAAAATACAAACTGGGGGTTGCTTCATACGTCTCTCTTCTAATATTGACAGCTCCAGTGCTGGTAAGTAACATCATTGGGAAAGTCATATGGTTGTACTGGATTAGATGGATTGGTGTCATGATCTCTGAGTAATGTTAGGGATATGTTGGTATTACTGCCTAGAGCTACAGTAAACTGTTGCATGGTAAAGTATAGTTTTTACAGTTTGCTACAGGAATGCTGATTTATCGATGTGTTAAAAGTGCTTGCTCTCTAGCTGGTAAAGTGGACTGATGCTCATCCTGCTCATTTTTCTTTGCTGGTGACTAAGCATTAATTTGATTAACCCCCTTCCGTTATGATTCTTTCTGGATTTTAGGGTCTAAAAGAAATGCAATTTTTTAGATCCTAAATCCTGGAAAAAATCATGCTGCTAGGGAGTTCTGAAGCAGCCCAGCACTCACTCACCTCCCAGGGATCCAGTGCTGCAGTTTTCCCTCCGTACTCCTGGTGGCACTGTAACCCAATAGTGAGATTGCTGGCTGTCATCATGATGACAGATGGCGATCTCACCAGAGGGAATCAGAGCCTCGGAGGAGAGGAAGATCCCTCGGGAGTTGAGTTAAATGCCTGCTGCGCGCGTTGCTCTGCATAGACCTCCCGGTGGCTACCACAAGTTCAGCTCGGGGATACTGCTCCTGGCATGTTTTTCCTACCCCGAGCTGAACTCATGATTACAACTAAGATGGTTAATACATCAGACCTAGGGATACTTGCCTAGTAAAAGCAATTCTCCTCATTGACCTCTTTCCTGATTTTGTATGACTGTTGACAAGAAAGTGGCCACCGGCACTTTGCATCTGCCCCTCCCTCCCATTTGACACCATTCCCACTGTGCACAGGCTGTGGGTGAAAGTGCCAGCAACCAGGAGGCCTTGGAGCATGCCATTTAAGATGGCTTCATGCACACTAAATCCCAAAGGGGGGAATGACCTTGAAAAAAAACAGCTGTGCAGGTTACCTTAAGATGTGGGGGAAGATAGTAAGGTTGCTGTGATGCAGCCCTACTATTAAAGGTGAGATTGGATGCAGACTAGGGACTCCTGAAAAGTCCTAATTAGAATGAACACTTTAGACATATGCACATATTCAGTGGTACAGCTACAGTGCCGAGGGACACAGTCTGATTTTTACACTACCCAAAACTGTGTTTGTGTAAATTATCATATACATTGGCTGGCTAATAAGGGAAGTGGCTGAAGGGATGTGGCTATGGCCAATATCATCTGTAAGAGGGGGATTGCAGCATGGCTGGTGAGGTGACAAAAAAAAAAAAATGTCTTCGGAATGTGCAGCCTGTAGGCTTATGCTTGAAAAATAGGAGAGTGGGCTCAGTGTAAAGCACATGAGAGGAGGATTAGAGTAAAGCACAGGAGAGGGAAGGTTAGTGTTAGGCACAGAAGGGGGAGGTTAGTGTTAGGCACAGGAAAGAGGAGGCTTGTGTTTTTGGTACAGGAAAGTGGAGGTTAGTTTTAGGCACAGGAAAGGGAAGGGTAGTGTTAGCCAGAGGAGAGCTAGAGGATAGTGTTAGGCACAGAAGAAAGGAAGTACGTGTTAGGCACAGGTGAGGGAGGTAACAGGGGAGACGTGGCTAATTTATGGCACAAGCAGGGACGTAGCTAGCAATGGGGGTTGCAGAGGTTGCGACCGCATCAGGGCCCTTGGGCCAGAGGGGCCCCAAAGGGCCCTCCCTCAACAACAGTATTAGCTCTCTATTAGCTCTCTATTGGTCCTGTGCTCATAATAATCACTTCTATAGATAGTTTGAATAGTGGTAGTCATTAACAAACTGTCCCCCATCCCCTTCTTGCACCTCTGACACTGTACTTGCCATTGGCAGGTTTTGGTGCGCCATATCAATTGTTATGTATAGAGTGCTTGGGGGGCCCCCTTGTAAAACTTGCATCGGGGCCCACAACTCCTTGGCTACTCCACTGGGCACAAGAAATAGGAGGTTACTGGTAGTCAGAGGAGAGCAGGCATTTAGTGTTAGGCACAGGAGATGGGAGTGTAGTATTAGGCAGAGGGGAGGTTTGTGTTATGCAGATGAGAAGGGAGGTTAATGTCAGGCACAGGACAGGGGAAGTTAGTGTCAGACACAGAAGAGGTGGGGTTTGTATTACACACATTAAATGTGGAGGTGACAGTTAGGCAGAGGTGAGAGGAGATTAGCGCTAATCACAGGAAAGATGAGGCTAGTAGTGTTAGGCACAATGTTAGGCAGAGGGGGGGTTAGAGCTAGGTAGAGGGGAGGTTAGGTAGAGAGGAGGCTAGTGTTAGGCAGAGGAGAGAGACATAGGTTAGCGTTAAAGAGGAGCTGTTAGGTATAAGGTCTCAGAGAAAAAAAGATATATATCAGTAGCTAAATATTGGCTGTACTTACATTATATATGCATTTCACTGTCCACGTTTGCATTTCACAGAATTTGTATTTGGTATTTGCAGAGATTTATGCTCCTGACAGTTCCTGGCAGGTTCCATCTTTGACTGTCTTGTCTGAAGCCAGTTGTGATGTAATATCCTCCCTTACCCTGCTTCCAGGTTTATTATTCATTAGCCCTCCCAACTCCCAGCCCTCAGACACTCCCACCAGTCTCTGTAATAAGGGGGGCATATCGGCAATTGGCTCTGCTGCTCGGTCACTCAGAGGCAAGGGGGGGGGGGGATTGGGGGTTCGCGCATGTCGCCAGCTCTGTTACTCAGCGGGGGGGGGGGGGGGGGGGTAAGGGGGTTGGGTTTGCGCATGTCGCCTGCTCTGTCACTCAGCGGGGGGTAGGGTTTGCGCATGTCACCAGCTCTGTCACTCAGCGGGGGGTGGGGTGGGGTAGGGTGTGCGCATGTTGCCAGCTCTGTCACTCAGCGGGGGAGGGGTGGTTTGTGCGCGAATGTCACCAGCTCTGTCACTCAGCGGGGCAGGGGGTTGTGGGGGTGCGCGCATATCGCCAGCTCTGTTGGTGGGGTTGGTGCGGGCATGTCGCCCTGTCAGCCTGGGGGGGTGGGTGGTTGTGGGCAATGCCGCTCTGTCTGTGGGGGGATGCGGGCAATGTTGTTCTGTCAGCCTGGGAGGGTGGGGTTTGCGTGCAATGTCGCCCTGTCAGTCTGTCAGTCTGCGGGGGGGGGGGGGGGTTGCGGGCAATGTCGCTCTGTCTGCGGGGGGGATGCGAGCAATGTCACTCTGTCAACCTGGGGGGGAGGTGTTGTGGGCAATGTCACCCTGTCAGGCTGCGGGGGGGGGGGGGGCGTTGGTTGCGGGCAATGCCGCTCTGTCTGCGGGCAGGGGGGGTGGGGGCAATGCTGCTCTGTCAGCCTGGGGGGAGGTCGTGATGTCGCTGTCAGTCTGGGGGGGTGCAGGTGATGTCACTGTCAGTCCGGGTGGGTGGATTGTGGGTGATGTCTATGTCAGTCGGGAGAGGGGGTGCAGGGGGGGGGGGTGATGTCACTGTCAGTCCGGGGGTGCGGGTGATGTCACTGTCAGTCCGGGGGGGGTGTGCATTTGATGTCACTGGCAGTCCGGGGGGGGGGGGTGCGTATGATGTCACTGTCAGTCCGGGGGTGGTGGGGGGTTCAGGTGATGTCACTGTCAGTCCGGGGGGGGGGGTGGATTGCGGGTGATGTCGATGTCAGTCGGGGGGGGGTGCGGGTGATGTCATTGTCAGTCCGGGGGGGCGGGGCTTGTGCGGGTGATGTCAATGTCAGTCCTGGGGGGGTGCGTTTGATGTCGCTGTCAGTCCGGGGGGGGGGGGGTGCGTGTGATGTCGCTGTCAGTCTGGGGGGGGGAGGGTATGTGCGGGGTCTGTCATTCAGATGTCTGCACAGAAGGGTGGGAAGGAAAACTGCGAGGGATAGAGGAAGCAGCCAATTGGGCTGCAGTAATGAATTAGGGAGGGATAGAGAAATGAAGGGGAGGAACAGAAAGGGCAGTAGAAAGAAAAAAACCCTCCCAGCATGCTCTGCAGGTTCTCATGTACAGTCGGTGGCCTCCTTAGCAGCCTGGGGCAAAGGATGATTGCTGTTCAGCCACAAAATAGTAAGATTATTATTTTTTTATAATTATTATTTAGTATTTATATAGCGCCGACATATTACGCAGCGCTGTACAGTATATATATATATATATATATATATATATATATATATCTTGTCACTAACTGTCCCTCAAAGGAGCTCACAATCTAATCCCTACCATTGCCATATGTCTATATTATGTAGTGTAAGTACTGTAGTCTAGGGCCAATTTTTAGGGGGAGCCAATTAACTTATCTGTATGTTTTTGGAATGTGGGAGGAAACCGGAGTGCCCGGAGGAAACCCACGCAGACACGGAGAGAACATACAAACTCTTTGCAGATAGTGCCCTGGCTGGGATTCGAACCAGGGACCCAGCGCTGCAAGGCGAGAGAGCTAACCACTACGCCACCGTGCTGCCCATAGAGATAGATTTTTAACTTCAGTATTGCCTTTTTGGCTTCCTTCCAAACTGTTTAACACAGGAGAATAAAGATTTAAATTAGCTTTTTTTGCCTAACAGTTACTCTTTAAGCACAGACCAGTAGGTCGGTTTTTGTCACATCACCAGCCAAACTACAATTAACATTCTTTTATCTGATCGTGGCTACATCCTGGTCAAAGTGTGAGAGATGTAAGCAGCAGGAGGGGAAAAGTTTGCTAATTATTACCACCGTTATTCAAAGAATATCCAGAGAAGATCATTACTACCATAGCGTTAATAATGGGCTATTGGAGCAGCCAGGAGGTAACTTTGTTAGCCTTCTGGGCCAGATCCCTGGGTGCGCTTGCGAGCTCTACATCCTCTATGGCCACACCACTGTATTTATCTATCCATGCTATAAACTCCACTCAAAAGCCATTAGAAAGCTACATAGACAATTATCTGGCTTCACTTTACACAGTGTTATATTCCTGTTCTGAATCATCCCCCTGGACTAGTACACACGTTAGTAATGTCAGACCACCTCATTTCTTCAAAGAGTGTAACTTAGAAAATGTTAAACTCAAAACATCAGCAGTTCAACCAACAAACTTTATTTTTTCATAAGCAGGTCACTATAGCAGGTGTCACAAGGCAATGATGACAGGGATATTTCAAGTGCATAAATTGTATGTTCTCACAAGTAACATTTCCTGTAAATTTTACTTTTAATGTGTCCTGATCATTAAGTCAGCAAGTGTAAGTTATTGCTGTCATTCCTATTTCTTCAGAATGTTACACTACTTTTTATTATTTCTATTGCAACATAATTCATATAGCAGCACGGCACAGAAATAACTCAAAGTCCCTAACTCCTTCTGGCTCCTATCTCTGCTATGACTTAAAAGGTATTAATACTTACGTGTCTGACAGTTTAAGACAAATGTTCACATTAAACAATACTGTGATTTATTCACATAATACAAGGATTATATTTGCTACTGCTCCTTTCAACTATCAGTGGATTTATTATATGCAAATTCGTTCTCAACCTAAAATACAAAGCACACCTTGAAAAACATCTACTTTAAACAAATGCTCGCAATTCATGATGTATCTAATTTATGACAGAAGAACTATCCCTCTTCTAAGACAATGACATACCGAGGGTCATTTACAAAGGCACTGTAAACATATGTACACCAAAAACAGGTGTGCCCACTTTTACTAGGCAAAGGCTGTCCATGCAGTTGGCCAGCAAATGGTGTACAGGATATTAATAACTGATTAGGGTGAATCTCTGTTATCTGAAGTAGCACACCATTTACCTGCTCGTTGGCAGCACATATTGGTGGTTGTACACTGCTTTTCGCCTAGTGCTTAGGTGATTGCAGCTGCACTATGAATCATCTTCACTGTATCTTTGGTGTTATTCAGTGACCTGACTACTTATGTTATATTATATAAAAAAAAAACTCTATAAAGCAGAACTGCGAATTCAACCAATGTACAGCAGCAGGACTTTAACTGATGATGAACATCTTAAAACCCCTTGCTGACTGCGTCACGCACAAGGCCGGATTTATACTGTTTACCGCCCAAGGCCACTTTCACCAGCCGCCCCCTGACAAACAGCTAGCGCCCTACCACAAACACACTTTTATTGGTTCTAGTAATCAATGTTTTTAAAGATGCCTATTAACTATGTCATTTTACTGAACAATCAACCTTCCGATTGATTGGATTGAACAGTGTTGATGGTGCCAAGCGATGAGTGACAGTTCAGGTCACAAACAATAAGCTGCCTATGTTTGCTGCCCCTTGACTCCCTGAGTTCCAGACACTTGCCCAACTGCTGCAGTTCACATTTTGGCAGGTTGACTGCATGAGTGTACCAGCCTGCAGCCCGCCCCTTGCTTCCTGGTGCCCTAGGCCATGGCCTATGTGGCCTTGCCTGAAATCCGGCCATGGTCACGCAGATGGGCGTGGCTGCTGCGGCAGCCCCAGGACCGCCTAACGCCGGACGGTGTTAGGTCCTGAAACAGTGGTCTGCGGGAGATCATGCGCGCCGATGCGCGCACATCCCCGCTTGGATGACGGAGTTCCGCTCTGCCGTCAGTCTCCCACCATCTTTTAACACGGTACAGCGCTGTGATCTATGGCAGCGCTGTAGAGGGGACAGCCGTGTGATACGGCTGTCCCCCTGGGTGGCACAAAAGTGAACCGCTGTCATAGGCTGAAGCCTATGACAACAGATCACGCTAATTGGCTGGCTGTGGGAGGGAGAGAGGGGGGATTACAAAATAAATTAAAAAAAGGTAAAAATATTATAAAATTAAACAAATATTTATTTAAAAAAAACATCTGGGGAGCGATCAGACCCCACCAACAGAGAGTTCTGTTGGTGGGGAGTAAAGGAGGGGGGGTCACTTGTGTGCTGAGTTGTGCGGACCTGCAGCGAGGCCTTAAAGCTGCAGTGGCACTTTCTGTGAAAAATGGCCTGGTCTTTAGGGGGATTTAAGCCTGTGGTCCTTAAGAGGTTAAGAGTCATGGAACTCCACTGGAATTGAAGATACATTTATTCAGTCTTCCCCATTTCTGTTTGCTGCTACAAGCCCACCATGGTATTTACCTCCCTGGCATTCTATTTCCCCAAGATTTCTGTGCAAAAAGTGATTTAATAAATTTTCAAGACCTTTTTTTCCTCTAACTTGCCAAAATGTGTAAAGCACGGGTCTAGTATACTGTGCAGGAGAGTACTGACATGTATGCATGTCAATACTGTTCACACAGCATGTTTTGTATTGACATATATAACCATCAATCTCGCCAGGGAGGTTAATATTAATATTTTTACTAACAGCATCATTTATACTGTGTAAATATTCACAAATTCCACCAGTCTGGTCCCCTGTAGGACTTAGTGAAATTCTATGCTACCTCCTAGTGTAGCCATGCACTCTTCAGTGTTGCTAATTATTTATGTCCTCCTAGGGGCAATGGTCTTCACACAAGGCACCCTCACATCAAATGCAGCAATGCACAAGGGATATGTGATCTAAATATTGACAACACATACCAGTCCATCAATTAATTATACAATAATCCCCAAATAAATAAGGGAATGCACTGTCCACAATTCTGGGGCAATGCATCCACCCTCCTGGCTAGATCAGACAATGACAGCATTCAATGACAAAGAGATAGTTCAGAATCAGGCTCTCATTTGCCATTTTCTTGTTTCCATTGTCTTACCAGAAAACTTGTCTGCACAATGTGTACCTTTCCGGTTCTGATTCTACTTCATGCCAATTTTGGGGGTCCGCAAGATCTTTGTTCTATCCATAATGTGGCAGTGTTTCCTCACAAAATACACATAATCAGGCAGTTGTTTCTCCCCAAATGAAAAAAATGAGGCAGGATTCCCCAAAATACACATAAATGTGCAGTGTTTCCCCTAAAATTGAGCAGCGTTTCCCCACAATACACATGATTAGGCAGTGTTTCCCCACAAAAAAACACATAATTAGGCAGTGGTTTCCCCAAAATACACATAATTGGTAACATTTCCCTCACAAAGAAACACATATTTAGGCAGCGGTTGTCTAATATACATAATTAGGAATTGATTCCCTTAAAAAAGACATTAAGCAGCATTTCCCCTATAAAATATATTAGGCAGAGTTCCCCTTTAAAAGTTTTTCTCTTCACCAAAGTTAGTGCCTACTAATATCCCTGTTGTCAGTGGTGGCACAGACAAATAAAAATAAAGTACTCACCTGGCAGGTGAATCCTCTCCTGTCCTTCAACACTGCTTCCCGAACTCCATTGGTTGCAGCTCCGACTGCAATTCTCCCACGCTATGCTAACAGGCAGAGCAGGGCTTCAGGAAAATGGCAGCTGGACTGAAGACACAAATAGACTCCAGTGTTGGGCTTCGGACATCATTTTCTCATAGCCCTTCTGCCGCAGTGCCGCCAAAACTCTCACTGCCATACCAGACAGCAGACACTATACCTAAAGACCCAGGGGCATGGTCCACCATTTTGTCTGCAGCCCCTGGGGAACACCTTGGCAGGAGCCAATGTACCCCTAGTGGCCCGTAGACCCCAGGTTGAAAAACACTGCACTAGACTATGCATGAAGCTGTTAGATGCTAATTTGCAATATAAGGGTAGAGAAAAGGGCAGTGTGCACTACAACTAAAAAGAGGAGAGTGATATGGGCTGTTCTTCCACTCACACTCAAAGGAAAACAGTGTGCTCTGGCCAGACAGTCTAAGACATGTAAGTAGTAGTAAGGAAGGGGAGGGTGGTTGAATGGTGCTGTGTACAGGAAGCATGATTATCAACTCATGCTGGGCTCTTCATCGAAGGCTATGACCACAGCCTCCGATGAAGCACCTGGTGTTAAACAGCCATCAGGCTTTCTGTACCAGGCACTCACCATAAACACACCTACACTGGGATGTTCTAGTATCTATAGACTATAACATGTAGCTGTAATACACAGCAAACTTGTGTGTACACATTACCAATTGGTCAAGTAGCAGTGCCATCCATCCTCTCCTACTTTATTGCTAGATGCTAGTTTGGTTTATGACAAGTTCACTTTAAATATGCACTTCACAAAACATTTTCTGTCAAACTGTTTTAAGTGGTTGGGTTTATTACAAACATTCTATGACACGGAATATTACAGAAATGCAGTTTTTCAATGTTGAAAATATTAATAAAAGCTTCCTACCCGATGTGTGTCAATCTGGCTTTGCACTTTGGGAACATCCCCACCAATGGGCTCCTGCTGCTTTAGCTCTTCGTTCTTCAGTTGCAGCCATGCAAGAAGCTCCTGCAGAGAGATATGTAATCGCTTCCAGTGCTCTGTGCTTGCTTCTAAATGAGACCTACAAGACATTATACATCACATTATTGTCAGGGGGAGAAAGATCATGGCAGATGTACAGCTCATTTCATAGCGATAGCAGTCTCTTTTAGAAGCAGAATAATAATTAATGTACGAGCTGCTCTTTGATGAGAATTTATTGCTGAAGAAAAGAGGCAGACACACAAGCAGTGGTGTGGTGATAAGGGGTATCTCACAGCAATTAGCTGACATAGCTAAATTAGTTTTAAAATAAAGTAAATAACAAAATAAGAGAAACAGCTGCTGGTTGAAAACTAGCATTTTAAAAAGGATTCAGAAGGCAGAAGTCCATAAAGGTTAAAGCCACATTAGGGAAGTCGCAAAATATTATTGTGACACAAACAGAAAGTATATTAAATAATCAAACAAATCAATATGAAGCTAGAACAGGTGACCAAATGATTGAATTATCATTTGGCTGAAAGTTACTTTAACTTGGATTATTCAGTTATACAGTACACTGTGTACTTAGTCAGTGCTTTAACTTAAACCATTATATACACTATCATGTTCCCATGAAAACTTCCCTCGTCTATCATTTCTTGCCTGAGTTTTTTTATAGGTCTCTTGATTGTCTTCTAACTAACCTGAGTCCTAGCCATCATCTGTTTTCTGTATCACATCAAATCTCATTTCCAGTTTCAATGACATTACCCTACTGTTAGAATGATATCCATTTTCAGGTTCATTAATCCTTGGCAGCTACCAACTGGACTTCTGTTATCTCTAACTATCCTATCTCCAGGCATCACCCTGGTAACCATTAGTTGGACTCTTGTTATCTTGTTATCCCTGATGCACCTCCTTTCAGTCATTTCATTTCTTAGGGCCCAATGCAATTACTTTTTCTCTGATGTTTTCTCCTAGGAGATGATTTTTCATCTTCTGTGTAGAATAATTTTGCACTCTGCAATTGAAAAAGTACCAAAAAGATGGTTAAATAGTACTGTCAAAATTATTCTTAGTAGTTTAAAAGGTATTTTATTTATAATCGGGAACTATCACCTACAAGTGAATTGGACCGGGCTCTTATGCTGGGGATACACGGGTCGACCACCGGCTCGATTAGCCGCCAAATCGCCCCCAGCCACGTCCCCGCTCGTCCGTGCGTGCACGCGGATCGATTACCACTCGCCCCTGCCGGCGCTTCCTTATCAGCGCTCGATTCCCTGCCATTGTCCGCAGGCAGGAATCGAGCGGGCGGGGGTCGAGCGGCTTGATCGGGCCAGCTGAATATTATCAGCTGGCCGGATCAGCTGGTCGATACACGGTACAGAAACGTACCGTGTATCCCCAGCATTAGTGTCTTGGCAATTAACTCTTTATTTAGCCATTGTTAGTAGCAACCTTCTTACCTACAAAAAGTATATACTATAATAGCAATCTACAACAAATCTAAAGCAGCTACCGAAGTAAGCAACCCATAAAGAAGACTTTATCAGGTTCACAAGAGAAGTGGTGGCCACCTGATATCCATTGTCTATATAAAAAGGTTAGACAGGGCCATAATGTTACTATTCTATCTAGCTGCCCAAGGTTTGGCAGTGCTGTTCTAATGGTGTCTCACTGAAAATAGTGCCATACTAGTTAAGTACTAGTTGGGTAATATTGAAATTTTGCAGTAACGAAATTCCGTAACCGCTACATTTCGGCGGATCCCCGCGGTATTCTGCAGAATTCCGCATTCCGGCGGAACCATTTCCACAATGTTAAAGGGAACGTAATGGATGTTTCCTTTTAAACAAATACCAGTTCCCTGGCAGTCCTGCTGATAACTTTGGCTTTAGTGGTGACTGAATCACAATTCTGCTTACAATTTTTTTTGGAGCAGCAGGAGTGGTCGTAATTCATGGGACCTAGAGGTGGTTCCACGGCGGTCATCACAATTTTTTTTGGGGAGCAGCAGGAGTCGTCATAGGCCATGGGACCTAGAGGTGGTTTCACGGCGGTCATCACAATTTTTGTTTGGAGCAGCAGTAGTTGTCGTAGGCCATGGGACCTAGAGGTGGTTTCACAGCAGTCATTATACTTTTTTTTGGGGGAGCAGCAGGAGTTGTTGTAGGCCATGGGACCTACAGGTGGTTCCAAGGCGGTCATCACAATTTTTTTTTGGGAGCAGCAGGAGTTGTCGTAGGCCATGGGACCTAGAGGTGGTTCCACAGCAGTCATTACAATTTTTGTTTGGGAGCAGCAGGAGTTGTCGTAGGCCATGGGACCTAGAGGTGGTTTCACAACACCATCACTTCATTTTCTTATTTTCTTTTAGGAGTGGCAGGAAATTGCTGCTGCTCTCGCTCCATTGATTTGGGGCCAAAAACTTTATTGGGGAAGGGGTATGAGTGACAGAACCAAAGTAAAATAAATAAAGAAAATAAATCAAAAACAAAATAAAGAAAAAAAAAGTGAACTTAGAAAACAAAACAAAAAAACTTCCACTACACTCAACTAATCAATCACCTCTCTCATTCTGTCAAACACTAAGCCTGCGGCCTGGCTGGCTCTGTCTGACCCTCTCCACACAGCAACTACTAGTACACTACACTACAATCTATCACTCAAACTAACAATCTACTGTCACTCTCTCACAAATACACCTAGCTAGATACTACTAATATAGCTCACACTCAATCTAATTCTCTCTCACAGTCTTTAAAAAAGACTTTTGGTTTATATACAGTCTTTAAAATGACTATTGTTTTATGTTGAAATAACTAATATGGTTCTGTCTCTCCTCTCTCCAACACCAGATTGAAACCCACAAGCTTCGTGACTGTCACACCTCTCTTATATACAAAATGGGTGGGATAGCTGATGATAGGTAGCTAGGAGCTGGTTGCTAATGTAGGATTGGTCGTTTTTTGTTAGGACTGTAATTGGTGCAGAAATTCCATTTTTAATGCAGAACTCATCATGTTTAAAGGGGAACTGAAGAGAGAGGTATATGGAGGCTGTCATGTTTATTTCCTTTTAGACAATACCGGTTGCCTGGCAGCCCTGCTGATCCTCTGCCTCTAATACTATTAGCCATAGCCCCTGAACAAGCATGCAGCAGATCAGGTGTTTCAGTGGTTCAGACTTATAAGTCTGATCTGACAAGACTAGCTGCATGCTTGTTTCTGGTTTTAATCAGATACTACTGCAGAGAAATAGACCAGCAGGGCTGCCAGGCAACTGGTATTGATTAAAAGGAAATACACATGACAGCCTCCATATACCTCTCTCTTCAGTTCCCCTTTAAGCTTCTGTGATGAGTCTATCCCTTCTGATTAGCTAATGCAGCTTTTACACGCTTCTGTTTAAATTCCGACAGAATTCCACATAGAAATTCCGCTATTTCCAATTTCCGCTATCGCTTTTCGGAAACGGAAAGGAATTGCCAATTTCCGACCGGAATCGTGGAAATCTCCATTCCGCGGAATCCGACGAGCATCCCTAATATTGAAACTGTTTACAAATGTCTAAAGCTGCATGACATTAGATGCCAATGGTTTTATACAAAGTAAACGGTAATCTACACTGTTTTATATGGAATTTAACCCACTTGGGTAATCTATAATGCTATCTGGGATTTGAAGAGAGTTTCTGGTGTTGGCATAATTGATGATTACTACTAACAAATTTAAATGTCTTTGGGAGGTCTGAAAGCCTGGTGAGTCCCCACAAGTGGTGTTGTGAAGGTAGAGGAACAGCTGTTTAGAACTTGATTAAAACTAGCACTATGGGATTACAATGCTTAAACTATAATAAAGTTGAGAAAAAAACGCTATGCACCACCAGAGCATAAGCTTGCAGATTCCTTCAAAGATCACAAGCAGAAAGCAAAAGCAAGGGGGGTAACTGATGGCCTAACAGCCGTTTTGGAGTAGAAGCAGCCCGCTTCCTCAGGAAGGAAGTTCTTTTTGAAACACAAACAATTCCCCCTTGTTCCCATTGTTTCTTTTAAAAATGCCCAGCAAATTTGGCGATTCTAGCATGTATGGGAGTTTTGCTACTAACCGCTAAATTCGGTGGCCATTGACTTCAATGGTAAAGGTGACCGGTCGTCATTTACCAGGAACCGTTCGCTGGCTAACATGTTCTGCCATCTCTATTGACTTTTGAGTAGGATGCAAGTTTTATATGGAGAAACCGCAATGCCACCAAAGGGACATCAGTTTTGTCTATCACATATACGTGTGAAACTAATATATATATCTATAACTAGATTTCTGCTGGTGATGCAATAGCTATTGCACTATACATAAATTAGTGTGTACTCATGGATTCTTAAAGGGAAGGTTCAGGGAGGGTGGGTAAAAAATGAAAATCAATTTCCACTTACCTGGGGCTTCCTCCAGCCCGTGGCAGGCAGGAGGTGCCCTCGCCGCCGCTCCGCAAGCTCCCGGTGGTCTCCGGTGGCCGACCCGACCTGGCCAGGCCGGCTGCCAGGTCGGGCTCTTCTGCGCTCCAAGGCCCGGAACTTCTGCATCCCACGCCGGCGCGCTGACGTCATCGGACGTCCTCCGGGCTCTACTGCGCAGGCGCAGAACTACTGCGCCTGCGCAGTAGAGCCCGGAGGACGTCCGATGACGTCAGCGCGCCGGCGTGGGACGCAGAAGTTCCGGGCCTTGGAGCACAGAAGAGCCCGACCTGGTAGCCGGCCTGGCCAGGTCGGGTCGGCCACCGGAGACCACCGGGAGCCTGCGGAGCGGCGGCGAGGGCACCTCCTGCCTGCCACGGGCTGGAGGAAGCCCCAGGTAAGTGGAAATTGATTTTTATTTTTTACCCACCCTCCCTGAACCTTCCCTTTAAGGTGCATACACACATCAGACTATAGTCTTTGGAAAATGAAAGATCACAGACCAATCTTACCACCCTTCATGTAGTATGAGAGCCATACTCTACACAGTCTTTTCTATGGAGCTGAACTCCACATCAGAAAACAATCTTTGCAAGATGCTGCACACACAGATGTTGTACAGACACAAAAGATCAGTATCTGCAAAAGATCTGTTCCTGCCAAACATCCATTCCTGCACATTGCAATGATAGTCTATGAGATCTGCAGATCATCATACACACATGATTTAAATGACATTCATCTGCAGATCAGATCCACCAGGATGGATTTTCAGATCTGCAGATGATTGCTTGATCTGCAGATGAATGTCAGTTAAATTATGTGTGTATGATGATCTGCAGATCTCATAGACTATCATTGCAATTTGCAGAAATGGATTTTTGGCAGGAACAGATCTTTTGCAGCTACAGATCTTTTGTGTCTGTACAGCATCTTTGTGTGCAGCATCTAGCAAAGATTTTTTTCTGATGGGGAGTTCAGCTCCAAAGAAAAGACGGTGTAGAGTATGGCTCTCATACTATATG
This sequence comes from Hyperolius riggenbachi, assembly GCF_040937935.1. Classification (NCBI taxonomy): domain Eukaryota; kingdom Metazoa; phylum Chordata; class Amphibia; order Anura; family Hyperoliidae; genus Hyperolius; species Hyperolius riggenbachi. Next base: position 233,742,371 of record NC_090647.1, read on the forward strand.
AAGGGTGGTAAGATTGGTCTGTGATTGTAATGATCGGTGTAACACAGAGAGGGTCTGATTACCGGTGAACTGCAGTATCACCGAGAATACAGAATATACCCGATTATCGATGATCTGCAGTATCACTGATAATCAGATATATCTACTAACCTCTGGACACCTGAGATAACAAGTGAGTGTTAAGTGCAACAGCAATACTTTGAGTACTGCACAGAAGTAAGTTCCTTCCGTAGGCCTAGACTCTCCCGGGGAAGGAGCTAGACTGAAAGTAGGAAGGACAGAGTGTGAGTGACACCAGTGATAGGGTGTCACTAACAGGTCTGGGAACTGCCTCTAACAGTAAGGTCAGTTCTCGAGGTCGGGCAAGCCAGGTCGTTAACACACAGACAGATAAGGTACATATTCAGGAGACTAATACGAAATCCAATGAACAGGCAGGGTTTGGCAATGGAGTATCAGAATAACAAGGTACAGAATCAGGAGGCAGATACAGAGTCCAGGAACGAGCAGAGTTTGGCAACAGGATATCAGAAATAGCAAGGTACAGAATCAGAGTTCAGAGGGATAGTCAGGCAGGCAGAAGGTCATAACAAATAATACAGTTCAATATTCCTGATGCTAAGGTGTGAGTTCCTTGATCGTTAACACCTTTAGAAACTATGCTAGAACACAGATACAGACAAGGTCTGAGTGCTACCACGTAGTGATCGCAACGGCAGACACCAGAGAAATGACCAGTACCCAGTATATATACCACAGCGCTCTCCAGCGCCACCCCTAAGTGCTGGACCAATGGAGGATGGTAAAAATGTCAGCTGACCAGCTAGGTCAGCTGACTCTTCTCTGGCTGTCATATAAGCTCTGCCTCTCAGCGCGCGCCCTTCTGAACCTGTGTGGACTAGCAGTCCCAGCCACACCAGACATGTTTTGCAAAGTATCAGCTGATTCGGGCGCGGGGGCCGCCGCACCGCTCTTCAAGCAAGCGGCGGACTCCGCGCGTTCAACCACCATGTCAGAGGCATCACTATGCGTACAAACCGCCGCATCCAACGCGGACTCCACCGCTCTGCCTATGTGGCATGCGGCGGTTTCTTCGCGTTGTGCCGCCATGTTGGACACGGAAACAGCCGCCTCACCCTGAACACTTGCGGCGGCTTTTCTGCGTTTCTTCACAGTGATCTTTCATTTTCCAAAGACTATAGTCTGATGTGTGTATGAGCCTTTATTGTGCTGGACAACCTGAGTGAGGATGCATGCAGAGTCAAGTAACGTGCTTGTACTCCTGACATAGTGCCAATCATTTACAATGCCGAGGTAACTTCTGCTTCAATATATTTTATCTTGATACTTCATGCAGTTTGTGATTGCTAAAATGTAGATAATTAAATCCTTTCCTGTCAAACACACATATTTCCCTTATGATTCCTGCTCAATTGAACATGCTAGATTAATGTTTACACATTTAAATGACTCTGGTTTTCATTAATTAAAAACATATTCAAGTTTTTTTCTCTTAAAGAAAGAGTGTCAAACTAGATAATTTCTTTGGATTTTCGTTGCCTGGCAACTGAGCCCTAGCAGCCTGCAACACTAAACTAGCAACATGAATAGTGTATATCACATATAAGGGATACTTTAAACAATTCCATTAGGAAGTCATCGTGAGGACTGTATTTTTTTAGACTATTGGATATAATGCAATGCAGCAATCATTACTATACATTATGCAACTAGTGTATAATCAGCTTTTCTGTGTGAAACTTGATGGAAAGTAGCTGCAGGCAGTATTATTACATAAACTAGGCTATGGTGGCTTTGTAGTCCTTATGAAATTATATATACCAAACCAATACACTATGAGCAACTTTGGAGCTCTTGACATAAAACCACTATATATACCTAATATGCGTGGAATTTTAAATAATTGAATGTGGCTAAGGTGAGTTGGTTCTCCAAGACTCGGAGACCATAAACAGTGACTACAGCAACTGCTGGTTTACTGCAAAGTTAGTGAAAACACCCCTTCCACATCGGAAACTGCCCTGCATAGGTGTTTTCAGGTTGGTCCTTGTGTGCCATACCATAACTTCATGCAATCATGAGATTGAGCACAGGCATAAAATAAGGGTGGAGGGGGGGGGGGGGGGTCAGTAAACTGTTGGGTGGGCTGTCATTTAATTGTCAGCAATCAAGACAGTTAATTTGGGTGCTTATACTGATCACGAAATTAGGTGCCATCATAGACTATTATGTAAATGATAGCTATGGTATGCTAAGTACTTAAATGGGGGCAGAATGGCAGTGGTGACAATCAATGCTGGGGCTTAGCTATTATAAACTCAAACTCTGGATCAGCTGTGGCACACATATAGCCAAGTAAGGGTATTGGGTATATTCATACCACTATCAGCTAAGTCCAAGTGTTATTGACTGCAGCACTCAGATATACACGTTATTGTAAGGCATAGCTGTTGGGGGGTGTTAATGTTAAGCATAGGCATGGGGGAGGTTAGTGAAACCTGATGACGGCATAGAGCCAAACCAGTCAGAAACTAAATATTAAGCATCTTGAAGGTTAGCCATTGGTATTTCTAGCACTAAAAGTGTGTAAAGGCAAATTGATTTACATTGGGTCCCTGGTGCACAGGACCCATGTTGAGACTTCTGCTTGCTTGCATCATCTGTGCAAAGGAACAAGTTGACTTCATGCTAGAGATGAGGCTTGCATATGTCCTTTGGAGATGTGGGAGGTTAGTGCTAAGTGTAGGTGAGTAGATGAGGAAGGTTAATGTAAGGAATAGGTAGAGGTGGTGGTGAACAGGGTGGGGGTGGTAGTGTTCAGCATAAGTGGTGGGATGTTAGTGTTAGGTGTTGGTTAGAAAGGTTAATGTAAGGCATAGGCGGTGGGGTAGTGTTAAGCATAGGCGGGGGTGGTGGTGGAGGGAGGGTAGGGGGTGCGGGGTCGTATGTGAGGTATAAGTAATGTAAGCTGGTGGTACTATATCTGTGGCATTAAGTTACTAATATTCAAATTATATATCCAGCAGCACCCAAATTAACAAATTAACATACAGGTGTTATTAAATGTAAGCTTCAGCAATAATTGGCTGGAGGCACACTTTGGAATTTTTTACAATGGGTTCAGAAGACCTTGTCCTTTTCATTGCTCCTAATGCTATATGCAGTATTTAATTACTGTGGCCCGGGATGATCGTGATCATTTGGGGTGAGCGTTTTAGGAATGATCATTGTAAAGAGAATCTGCTCAGCTACTGTTATGTGTGTGGGGGGGAAGGCAAGTGTTAATGAATAGCAGATAAGCAGGTAATGCTGAACAATAGCAGATATTTGTTTGGTGATCCAGTACAATAGATTGATAATGTGTCATGGGGCACTTCTCCTTATGGTGTGCATACAAGGTGCGATCCGGTGGCTCGATTAGCCGCCGGATCGACTCGCGCCCGAATCGATTACCGCTCGTCCCCGCCGGCGCCCATCAGCGGCTCGATTGATAAGAAAGAAACGCACCGTGTATGCCCACCATTAGAGATCATTGTGAACAATTGTCTCGGGAAACCAAAACCTACCATCCGTATGTAGCTTTAGGCTGAGGCTGAGAAGATTTCAGTTTGTGCTGGTATCCTGTAATCCCAGAAGATGTTTATGATCATTAATTCTATCAGTGTATGCTTGACACAGTGTCACTGTAAACGTTCCATTCTATAGTAGCTAATAGCTAGGAGAAAACCTTTTGACACCCTTGATCATATTACATACAACTTATTGATTTTTATTTTCTAAATGAAAAGAAGTTTACAAAATCGCTGCCAGGAAAAGGCTGGAATGTGATGTACTTATGCACATTTTAAAACAATTACTTTCTAGCTCTGAATTTAATATGTTGAAAAAATAAAATATTTCTGACCGACAAGGCGAACAAAGTTTACACGTGCCACATTTTCTCAGTAACAACTAAAGACATTATTTAATAGGAAATAGCATATTTACAAAATGAGACTTGAGAGGAAATTTAGAGGGACGCATTTCAACATTTTATATGGCATGAGCAGATGCTGTACTAGTATATCCCATTTAACATTTTTAACACTTTATAAGACAATCAGTCACAGAACTGATGCTTTAGTCTACCTAGCGGAATGTATTATATACTGTACATGAGATACACCAAGAATCAGAGCTGGATCATCCACAAGGCAAACCAAGGCAGTTGTCTAGGGACTGGGGAGAATCTAAGGGCCTGTTGAATTCTAGCCCCACCAAATCTTACTGAAAAAAAGCCAGGTGGACAAAAACTGCCATCTTGCCTAGGACCCCATTTCATCTTAATCCTTTTCTGCCAAGAATTAAACTGACTACAACAGCAACAGAGTCCCTGAACCAGAGGGGCTTACTTGGGGCATCCTCCAGTTAGTTCGTTTTTGGGCAGCACGGTGGCATAGTGGTTAGCACCTTCGTCTTGCAGTGATGGGTCCCTGGTTTGAATCCCAGTCAGGGTACTAACTGCAAGAAGTTTGTATGTTCTCCCCCATGTTTGTGTGTGTTTCCTCTGGCCACTCCGGTCTCCTCCCACATTCCGAAAACATACAGATAAATGAATTGGTTTCCGCTTAAATTGGCGCTAGACTACAATACGTTCACTACATGATACATACATATACATACCATTATGGTAGGGATTCGATTGTGAGCCCCTCTGATGGACAGTTAAGTGACAAGACAATATAATTTGTACAGTGGTGTGGAATACGCCGGCGCTATATAAATACTAAATAATAATAATAATAATAATAACTTAGAGAATTGGTGCTGTAGTAATAATTATATATATATGATGGTGTTAATAATTAACAATTCATTTATTTTCCTCTGCTTATACCTCTCTCACGCAGAGATTGTATTTGAAAAGCTGGGTATGGTGGTCTGTATCATCAGTTTATTATGCATGAAAGTGCTGGGATGTGGAAAGGGGGTCAGGAGCCCTGTGCAAAATTTGTACTCAGGCCCCTGGCTCTGTAGCTATGCCACTTATTGTAAACATATCTTTTATAGTTCCTAAATATATTTGCCCTGGAGTGAGCTGTCTGTGCCTGTCCTCCCCCCCCTTCTGGAGTGATGTGTGTGAGCCAGCCCCATAGCTCGGGGTGACCCATGCATCACTGCTTTCCCATGCAGTGCCCCCAAGTTAATGCGCTGTAGCAGAACGCAATGGATGTTAAGGTAAGTGCCTGTTTTTAATTTTAATTTTGGTAGGTGGGTGCGGATGGCCCTCCCCGGCGCTGGCCTCGCTTGGGGGGGTTGTCTGCACCACATTAAAGGGGCGCTATGGGGAAAATTAGGTTTCTGCCATAACCCTGTTATCATGTACCTAACATTAGGAGCTTCAGATGCCAAGCGGTTTATTTATTTTTTTTATATGTGTTTTTGACAGGTTATACAGAGCAGATGCAGACATCCTTCCCGACACATCTTGGAGCTAAGCGACGTGTCATCCCCCTCTGCTAAGTCAGGCTGAGTTTAACAGCCGATTTCTCCTCTCTCTCTCTCTCTGGTGTACGGGACATGCAGGCTGTGTGCTGGGGAAGTCCATAGCACTGCAAACAGAAGTAGCCAAGTGAGTGTAAATGGGACTGTAAAGTAATTTCCCTTGCTTATTTGTTTGTCTAACATCGTCAACATTCCAGCGTCAGCTTCAGCAGAGAGAGAGAGCTGCTATGGAGCAGCCCCAGTCAGCAGAGGAAGGGGGGATGGGCAAGATCTCTGCATGAGCTCTGTATAACCTTTTCAAGCATTTAAAAAAGCAAAAGCTGCTTGTTTTTTGATGCTCCTAATTTAGGTACATGCTAAGAGGGTTATGCCAGAAAAACAATTTTGTTAAAGTGCCCCTTTAAATTACATTAATGGCACATGTAAAATTGAATGATCCCTATGCAAAGTCACGTAAGCGCGGTATGCACCCAATGCATATATTGCTCTTTCTACAAGTGTACAGTACATGCGTAAACGTTGTTCCTGCAAAGAGAAAAATATGCTTTGCTAATGCTATTTTGTAAGATGTGGTTTGCACTGGAACAAGGATACAATAATGTAAAGCACTCCCTTAATAAATCATTGAAAAGTGAGGCAAGGTAAAAATAAGCACAGGTAATACACTGTCACCGATAAAACTGCTGTTTCCACTTCACACTGTCCCTGGAAATGTGTTCTGTATATTGCAAGGAAGAAAGAAGAGATACCAATCCAAAAGGAAAGCAAACAGTATGTGGACCATCCGTCCAGCAAATCTTTTTATTGTGGGAAACAGTTTCCAAAACAACCGAGGTGGAAACTTCAGCAGATACACATCCAATATAACGACTCACATGCACATTGAAGGTACAGTCATCGGTGGTGGGGGAGTTAGGAGGCGGGCACAAACATGGAGAGCCACAGCCAGGTCACTTTTTACAACGCTTGTTCACGCTGCATTCCACTTACCTAAGTGTAAGTGGAACACAGCGTGACCAAGCGTCCTTCTCCACCGATGATTGTACCGTCAATGTGCATGCTATATTAGATGTGGTATGCAGTTTCCCTAAGGCTTGTTCAACTTTACATGCCCTAAAAGGCGCAATTTAAAATGTAAAATGTATGTCCATTTGTGTATATACCCACTGCTTTATTCATGGATAAACATAACAAACATTCAAGAAATAATAATTAAAAAAATCCAAATCCCAAGAAAGTAAAAAAAATAAATAAAGAACAATTTAGACTTGTATATTCAGAAAAACACATTCAGATGTGACGTCATTCAAATTTTTCATTCTGTATCACCATGAAAAAAAAAAAAAAAAGCAATAAAAGTTGTCAGAGAAATGTAATGAATTTCATCCTGAAATAAGAATGTGTTGCTATTATGTCATTGTAAGAATGTCCAGACAATTTTTTTTGAAGTGTACTTTGGATTTTTTAAAAAGACTTTTATATTTTAAAATCGCAGTATGACAAAAACACAAGCTGTGTGAGTGGACTGTAAAATGAAATGTGCTCATATTTTACAGTCAGCTTGAACAAGCTGCGCGCTTGTCTCTCTGTGTCCAGGAAAGAAAAAAGTCTGACATAACAAGAGCAATGTCAAGTTTAATCTTTTATATTATTTTTGCCCATTACCTGATGTTAAGGGATTTTTTCCTGAGCTCATTCCATCTGATATTCATGTTTTCAAGTCGCCTGTGCAAGAGGGCTCCATCTTCAGATCCTTCTAGTGATTTAAGCATTTTCTGACCATTTTCATCTAAAGAATGAAAGACTTCAGTGTGGCTGTCAATCTCTGCTTGTAGCTCCTATGACACAGAAAAAAAGATCAAAAATAAAATAGCAATAAAAAACTTCAATATCGAAAAAGTAATTTAATAACAAAATACGACATGAACAAGACTGAAAGGGATTTTATCACAAGGAAAATACATACAATGAGCCAATTATATATGTTTTCCTGTAAAGAAAATCATAGAGCTATTAGAGCAATCTTTATTTCTTAAAGTGGATCCAAGATGAACTTTTACTCATTACATAATTGTGTTCCTTACATATAGGTTATAGGGCATTTCTCAAGCTAAATACTTTTTTGTTTTTGTTTTAATACTCGAATTACCTATAAACTAAACAAGCTACACCCACAGGTTTTCAGAGAGCCAGGGCACTTTCAGACAGTAGCAAGGGCTCATGGGAGCTCAGTCTGGGCAGGAGGAGGGGGAGGTATTACTAGCCAGAGATTTCAGAGGCAGAGGGGAGGAGGAAGGAGGAGGGGGGATTAGGTTGTTTTTGCTCAAGATGCAGATAAGCCTGCCTCTGTGTAATGTTTACAAACAACATGGCTGCTGTCACTGTATCACAGGAAGAAATAATCATATTCTATTAAAGCTGTTTGCAGCTAGATTTGCTGTGTAAACTATCTAAACTTTAGATAAGATATATAAACAAGTTGCTTGTTATAGTTAGTTTTTCATCTCGGATCCGCTTTAAACCAGCCGGATATAGAATGTATGTACAGTTTAATAGGTGCATTACAACATTAAAGAGTGTGGTAAATCCTATTAAACTAAACTTGTGGTAAGACTACATGCATGAGATTTTGTATGTTCTCCTCAATTTTGAGCGGGTTTTCTCCTCCAGACACTATGGCTTCCACTTACATCTTAAAAACAAATGTATGGGAGAACTGATTTACATTCAAAGGTGGTCTTAGACTAAGGACACATGACATTGGCAGGGAATAGGGCTGGTTCCCACAGTGCAGGAAGCAGATCCTAATGTTAAAAATGTTTCCACTTGTTAAAAAAAATGGAGTCGTGTGCTGTGTTGTGGTAAACAGAATGCAGAGATCAAACTTGCTGCATTGTCCACAACGGCCGGGAAAATGAATGCAATGAAAGCCTATCAGAATGGACAGTGTCCGTTCTCACTATGCTTGTCACCGCTTCCACTTTGATTGCACCTATTACGCAAATATTGACGTGTCTGCCCAGTTCCGATGCTGCTGACTCCTCCACACAGTCCTGGTACACAGATTGGTGGCCAACAGAAGCACGGGGATTCTGATAGGGTTGCAAAAGACCAACGGGAATCCTCAGCAACAGGAGTAGGGATAAACTTCTGATTTCCACAGAATTTGGTTTTTCTACATTTTCAATGGTTAATTGGCTTTCTGCAGCGGTAATTGGAAATCGGAGTGCAAAAATTGGAATTCTGCATTACCGAGACATATACCGTACATTTTAGGCCAATCACAAGAGTTGGAATTGTTGGACTAATCAGAGAATGCAAAAGTGTAGTGTTAACATAAATGGAAGAAAAAAAAAACAAAAAAAAAAACACTTTCACGGAAATCCAGATGTATATGGAATTCCTCGGAATTCGAAATTCTGTCGGAATTGAAAACAGGAATTTCTGACCTTTGGTGAACCAATGGAAATTCTCCCTGTTGCTAGGAAGAATTTGTCTATTTCCTCCTATAGGGAGCATCATACCCCTACCGTTATCTGGGCTGTTTACGAGGGACTGAGCAAAGCAGCCATAAGAAGCGGAAATGAAAGGATATGTGAATGCCGATCATGATCGAAGTGGACAGCGGAGTGGAGAGCAGATAGCTGTAAGTGGATACAACATGAATGGAGCCCATCCACCTGGCGGAAGCACTAGCATAATGCTAGTTTTGCATCTGCACAAATGGGAACCTGCCCTTAGTCTAAGCATTCTCAGTTACCGGAAATATTTGCTGTATTCTGTAAAGCACTGTTGAAAATGTGTACATTTATAGTAGGGATAATAATAATAATAACAATAACAACAACATGTACAGCCTTACCACCTTATCATACTACCTACTGTCAATAGCAGGCGTTCTTAAAGTCGCCCATACAACATGTTGGGGTGATGGTACAATGTTGAACAATTTTAACAAATCTTTTTAATATGTAGGACTACCTAAGCAGTAGTTTCTATTAACATTTCTCAGTTTCATATAAACTTTTTGGCATTCATTTTCCTGCCAGCAAAAACGTGTTGCTTTGTTGACAGGGAACATTCGTGCTGCAGTGTCTATGGGAACATCATGGGCAATTTGCTTGGTTGGTTATTAGCACAATCATTTACGATCTAACTTACCAAGCACTTTAAAGAGACTCTGTAACTTCAAAAAGATCCCCTGGGGGGTACTCACCTCGGGTGGGGGAAGCCTCCGGATCCTAATGAGGCTTCCCACGCCGTCCTCCGTCCCACGGGGGTCTCGCTGCAGCCCCCTGAACAGCCGGCGACAGGCCCGACTGTAATTTCAATATTTACCTTTGCTGGCTCCAGCGGGGGCGCTGTGGCTGCTTTCGGCTCGTAAATAGACAGAAATACCCGATCTCTGTCGGGTCCGCTCTACTGCGCAGGCGCCGGAGACTTGCTCCTGCGCAGTACAGCGGACCCGATGGCGATCGGGTATTTCCGCCTACTTCGGAGCCGACAGCCGTCAGAGCGCCTGCGCGGGAGCCAGGAAGGTAAATATTACGTCACGGCTGTACGGAGGGCTGCAGCGAGACCCCCGTAGGACAGAGGACGGCGTGGGAAGCCTCATTAGGATCCTGAGGCTTCCCCCACCCGAGGTGAGTACCCCCCAGGGGACGTTTTGCCGTTACAGTTCCTCTTTAAAGAATATTAGCAGTGTTTCAGAGGTAATGAAAGCTTTCTAGAAGTGCATCTTATTTCTTTTGCCATTTTTCTGGCATTCAGCACTGGCCTTTGCTTCAACAGCAATACTGCAGGTCCAATCAATGTGCCACTGGCAGGAAATGCAAGGATATGTTAGGATATAGTAAAGAGGTAGCAATGGGGGGTAAGATAACACTGATGTGATACTTATAGGTAAGCAAAACTCAGTTCTTTTCAATTCTTCTCTTAGCATACATTGTTTGTAACGGCAACTAATTGAAACAAAGTTTACTAGGCTCAGCATCATATTGAAAAGCTGCAAAATACGTTCTTTATGTGTGTAATTGGAGTGTGAAAGTTTAACCATTTATTTTTGATCTTCTATGGGACGGGACCAGGCATATGTGTTAGGTAGTCTTGTGCCTTTCATGCAGTACATGTTCAGATTCAGGGAAATTTTAGCATCCCTGTAAGTCATATGATAAATTTACTTGCATTCTAAAAATATGGAGTTTGGTCAGCAGGGCAATATCTCTGGCACACTATAATGACATGGTATACTGAAGGCAGGCTGAGAAAGATCGAGTTTGGTCAGCAGGGCAATATCTCTGGCACACTATAATGACATGGTATAGTGAAGGCAGGCTGAGAAAGATCGAGTTTGGTCAGCAGGGCAATATCTCTGGCACACTATATTGACATGGTATAGTGAAGGCAGGCTGAGAAAGATCGAGTTTGGTCAGCAGGGCAATATCTCTGGCACACTATAATGACATGGTATACTGAAGGCAGGCTGAGAAAGATCGAGTTTGGTCAGCAGGGCAATATCTCTGGCACACTATAATGACATGGTATAGTGAAGGCAGGCTGAGAAAGATCGAGTTTGGTCAGCAGGGCAATATCTCTGGCACACTATAATGACATGGTATAGTGAAGGCAGGCTGAGAAAGATCGAGTTTGGTCAGCAGGGCAATATCTCTGGCACACTATAATGACATGGTATACTGAAGGCAGGCTGAGAAAGATCGAGTTTGGTCAGCAGGGCAATATCTCTGGCACACTATAATGACATGGTATACTGAAGGCAGGCTGAGAAAGATCTTGCATTGTGAGATGAGCCAGGAGGACATGTGTAGAGGCACAAGCCTGAAACACTGGGTGATCAATTTCCAGGGTTAGGTTTTCTTAACCAGGTACAGTATTATGGTTGAGGTGTGCCAGTTCTATGTAATTTCCCATCCTGCTTTTTCTGTTATAGTTCACAGCATATGCAGTAGTCACCACCAGAAGCTAGATACTTTAAAAGGGGTGACAACCTCTCTCTTTTGTAATAGCACCGTGTACCACTTTGTAAGCTATTTCACTGTTCACAACCCTTTATCATGGAGTGCTAAACAAAGTGGAATAGTATAGCATGATTTAAATCCAACCAAGCTGATAAAAGTTGAATTATCATCCTTGCCTCATTCAAAGGTAATGAGCAAAATCTGCGGTAAACAAACACTGGGAAAATGGTGAAAAGGAAAAAAAATGAGAGGCTAAAAAATTATCATTAAAAGTTAATTTCTAAAAAGAAAAAATGGGCGTGGGAAGGAGATAGCTTTTACTCCTGAACACAATCTAAGCTGGATGATCATCAATGCTGTACAGTCATTACATATAAAACAATAAAGCTATTGTTTACTTTTTTACTGCTTACTCTTAGTTTAATTTAGCTTTCAACGTACTCAATTGTTTTTAAAGAACTTTATTATATTTTTCTACTTGCTGTTTGTTTTTATTTATCTGGACATAGCACATTAATATTAATGTACATGATTCATTAAATGACAATGCACATTCACTTAATGAAATTGACTTTTGGTTTCATTCAAAAGTTATTTTAAAAGCACTCAAGCTGTAAGGGAACAATACAGGGGGATTAATTTACTTTCCGCTATTCACACTTTCTTTTAATTAATTTCACAATATAATTTTAGTTATGGCTAAATCGTATAAACGATGCATTACTGATAGAGTACACTTAAAACCATAATATCCAATAATACAGTCATAGTAATGTATGGCAATTACAGTAATGTATGATTTGTTTACAATTAGGGCACAGTAAAAAAATAATTGTATTATTATTATTATTATTTAGTATTTATATAGTGCCAACATCTTCCACAGCGCTGTACAGGGTATGTTGTGTTGTCTTTTAACTGGCCCTCAAAGGGGCTCACAATCGAATCCCTACCATGGTCATATGTCTATGTATGTATCGTGTAGTGTATGTTTCGCAGTCTAGGGCCAATTTTTAGGGGACAGCCAATTAACTTATCTGTATGTTTTTGGAATGTGGGAGGAAACCAGAGTGCCTGAAGGAAACCCACACAGACATGGGGAGAACATTAAGGCTGGTTTCACAGTGGGACGTTAAAGTCCCACGTTACAGCAGCCAGTAACGCAGACTAACTCACAGCACTGTAAAATCAATGTGCTGTTCACAGTGCACATGTTGCGTTAGGGTATAGCGCTGCATGTTAAATGAAAGTGCAGCATGCTGTACGTTATACCCCTGTAGAGCTGCGTTAGATTCAAATGATTAAGTTCAAAGATCCGGATCTTTTCAATGATCTGATTTGATTGATCCGAATCCTTAAAAAGATCCGGACTTCCCATCACTATCCTGGAGCGGCTGCTTTGAGAGCCGCATAACGCGGCTCAATCTGATGTCCAACTTCAACACCACCAGGCGTTGCGTTAGGGGCACGTTATGTGACCTTAACGTCCCCTAAAACGCAACGTCTTGGTGTGAAAGTAGCCAAAAACTCCATGCAGATAGTACCCTGGCCAGAATACGAACCGAAGAGCCAACACTGCTAGGCATAGTGCTAACCTTTACTCCACCATGCTGCCTAAAGTTCCCCAAAAAGAATCTGCAGTGTTGCACCTGACAGCAAATCAGATTTTGTATTCTTCTACACTGCTTTGTATAATGAAAGTAAGCAAGTCATTGGTTGCTGTGAAAACTCAATAATGAAATTCTAACTTCTGGCTGTACATTCTTTTATATGCTGAGGTTTAGAGAGGGAACACTGTCTGGCACTAGTAATATGCAATAAATATCTAACATGTAAAACTTTTATTTTTATCAAAGCAGTAAAAGATTAATACTTGGAATCAACAAGTAATATACTCAAAAGGGAAACCAACAGAATTTAAACATGCATGGATACAAAACTATATTTTTTTAATGTACAAAAAAAAAAAAACATAAACAGGCTTCCTGTTTAGAGCACTCTGATTTTACCCCCTCCCTCTAACGTATATGTTTACATTTACTTTTTTCTGCATTAATGCGTTAAGAAGAGCATAGGAAAACATCAGCAATAAATGTGATTAGTATTCTGGAATCCCGCTTAAAAGATTTGCATGCAACTGTACGGGAATATTTCTGTGCATTGTCAAAGCAGATTTTAGCAAAAGCAGTTTTTTTTCTAAATTGTTCTTAAAACTGGTAACAAAGACATTTCTGACCTTAACATTATATTTCTTCCTGTGAAACATGGTTTGGAGACGGTAACATCAGTTGAGTCTGAAGCTGCTTACTACATTCTGTACACAGTCGAAGTTCAATACTAAATTACATAATGTTCCTAAAATCATGCTCCAAAGCAAGATCTGACAATAGAAATAAATAGCTGCTCTGTTTAATGGTATAACAGTGGTCACATCATCAGTGTGTGTAGGAAGAAGGTCCGCTGTGGCGGAAAATGTGTCAACTTTTAACTGTTGTCACAGAGAGTAAATGCACAAGCTATTGGACATCTCGGCTTCTCAGACGGTAACTGGTACTTGAGGGTTAACAAGCTGTTTCACAACTTCGGCTGATAAAGAAGAGGCAGTTTTATTTTTCCCCTTTTCGTTTCAGTGTGCCAAATGCTGCCAAGAAAAAATTCTTTCTCAGGCAGCTTGGCATTCCTCTCAGCCTACACAGTGAATGAGTGCTTTGTTTTATAAAGGATCGTAATATTTATATTCTTCTGTTGTAACTTTTTACTTATCGTAGTCTAATATTAATCAAATAAAGAGAAAAAAGGCAAGTATTTCCATCATTATCCAAAACATAATACGTTATAAGGATGCAAAGGCACTATATCCGCCAACACAGTCACAGTACCTCTAGAGTTTTTGTTATATCATGCAATTTCAAATAACTCCTAGTGAACACATTTTAACATACAATAGGCACTGTGGAAGCTGTAATTTACTCTATGTTCAAAGTTTAGCCCAACCCAGTGGATCTCTGTGGTCTAGCAGATCAGAATCTACAATCTGCAAAACTGACTTATTTTATTGTCAAGACTATGGTCTTTACTATCGATGTGGCATACCAACTATAACAGCTTTAACTCATCTGGGAAGGTTTTCCACAAGGTTTAGGAGTGTGTTTATCAGACTTTTTGTTGAAACTTCCATGATCGTGCATGCACTGGCGCGCTCCCGTCCGCCCCCCGGTACCCCCAAGATCAATGAATGGGAACATTGTTCCCATTAATTGATTTAAGTCCCCGGTAGAAAAACCGACGGCTTCTTTTCAGTGGCTGTGGTCTTTCTGAAAAAAAAAAAATCACGTCCTACTTGTAGTTCCTGTAAGCAAGGAAAAACAAAAAAATCACTGTGGCCATCTTGTGGCCAAATAGTAAAACTACATGCACATACATTTTCTTTTTCACAGATAACACAATAAATTACATTTAAAATTAACTGTTTACCTCCCACACCCAAAAAATACCCAAATAAACTGTTTAACTAAAAAATAAAAAATAAATAAATACAATTTAAACAAAAACATAAATAGTTACCTAAGGGTCTGAACTTTTTAAATATGCTTGACAAGAGCATACATTACTAATATTTTTTAAATTATAAGCTTGTAAATAGTTATAGACGCAAAACTGAAAAAATGCACCTTTCTTTCCAAATAAAATATTGGCACCATACATTGTGATAGGGACATCATTTAAATGGTGTAATAACTGGGACAAATGGACAAATAAAATGTGTGGGTTTTAATTATGGTGGCATGTATTATTTTAAAGCTATAATGGCCGAAAACTGAGAAATAATGAATTTTTTCAATTTTTTTCTTAATATTCCTGTTAAAATGCATTTAGAAAAAAAGAATTCTTAGCAAAATGTACCACCCAAAGAAAGCCTAATTGATGGTGGAAAAAAACAAGATATAGATCAATTAATTGTGATAAATAGTGATAAAGTTATTGGAGAATGAATGGGAGGTGAAAATTGCTCGGATGCATAAGGTGAAAAACGACTGAAGGCTGAAGAGGTTAATTACTATGTAGTAGCTGATACCACCCACATACCCGACACCCAAATTACAGCTTGGGTGCCTGATTACTGAAAATTAACACAGGTGCCCAATTGACCTGATCAAGCTAGCTCACAAAACCAATCAACAACCTAGAATTTCCTTCATTAAAAGGTGTCTATCAAATAAAACATAACTCTTGTTCATGTCAGCAATGCAAATTCTATTGTCACCTACCTACTCACAGGACAGGGAATCATTTCTCACTTGTTTTTGCAGACTGATACAGAAGTGTTGATTATAAAATAGCTGCTGGACAGGTTTTAAAATCATGTGGAAGGATAGAAATCTCACATGTATGTATTTTAACTCAGTATTTAGCTTTTTGCTTGGCCTTCCACTATATGTCTGCTGAAAGAAGATTTATAATTCTTGTCATATGCATTACAACTATAAAGCAAATTGTACAAAGCTTACATTAAAGCAGACTCTTATTGAAACAATAACCTTTGTCATCTCCTATACATCAGCCTGGTACTGAACTCACTTAACTTTTACTCAGCAAACATCTTACTGCCAGATCAATGTATTCTGCACTGTAATGCACAAAGACGTAACCTTCTGACAGAAAAATATATAATTCCCCAGATGAAATAATTCCTTCACTGCAATTTAATTATGGCCACAGCTAGATTACTTCAATACAGTAGAGAATAGAGATGAACAAATTCATTCACCTACTGCTCATCATTTTTTCTTACAAAAACCCAGAATTTCTTGTGGAATTACAATTGTATGATTTCCCTGAATTAGTGATAGAAACAATGTTTATGTACAAGGACTTTGCAATTCCTGAATTCTGATTGGTAGATTTGGCAAACAGCATAATTCTCCACAAACAGGCCATATATATATATAGTACAGTACTCAGTGGCATAGCTAAGGAGCTATGGGCCTCGGTTCGAGTTTTACATGGTGGCCCCCAAGCACTCTATAACTAACAAGTGATACGGTGCACCAAAACCTGCTAATAACAACACAGTGTCAGAAGTGCAAAAAGTGGATGGGGTACAGCTTGTTAATGATTATTATCATTCAAAGCATTTATAGAAGTGATCATTACAAGCACAAGCCAATAAAGAGCTAATATGGCAGTTGAGGGAGGGCCGTACGGGGCCCCTCTGGCCCAAGGGCCCCAACGCGGTTGAGACCTCTGCAACAGGGATGAGCAGAAACTACACCAGTGCAAATTTACGCATCGTAGTTCGCATTTACGCATCGTAGTTCGCATCTACGCATTGTAGTTCGCATGTGAAGTTTCAAAACTATGCTTACGAATTTAAGCGTCGCGAAGTATCGCTACGCGTAGCTTACGCCCACTATGCATAGTTAACATGTGTATTGTGTCGTGAACTACAAATGCGTTATTCCGATCTATTTTTCCGCGTGTGATTGTATGTTTACAAAATTACACATTGGAAAGGGGAATGTCCGCATAGAAGAGTTCCCGGTATAAGCATTTACAGAGGAATTAATGCATAAAATACGGGCATAAGCATCCGCATACATTACGCTTCGCACTATGCGTAATTACATATTTTAATGCGCAGTCTACGAAATGCATTTGAAGCAAATATTTGATTTCGAAGCCGTAGTTTGGCGAAGCGTAATTGCATAAAACTATGCATAATTCCTGCGTAGCGAAGTTGACTGACTACAACCATCCCTGCTCTGCAACCCCTATTGCTACGCCATTGACAGTACTGATCTAATGTAGCAACTTCAGCAACAAAAATTATTTTCATTATTTATAAAGCAGCAACATATTACACTTTTCTGTCACAAAAGCTGTTCAGAAACGCCCATAACAACCAACTGGCACCTGCATTCATTCTTATTTTTTTTTTTTTACAAATTAAACAAAACATCTGACTAGTTGTTGGAGGCAACAAGAGATTTATGTTATTTAGAACAATTTTCATTTGAGTAGATTGGAAACTACAAGCCAGTGGTATCAATTCTGTGTTCTGTGATAACTGCTAATGCAGCATGCCTATTATTATTTACAAGAGACCCCATGGATACGGTTTAGATATGCAAAAATCTCCTCCCAGAGCATTCTGAAAGACCAGTACTGACTTTGGAACACACAGTAAGCTAACATTCTGCAGTGATGCACCTGCAAGCAGTAAATATGTTGCCACCTGTGATAAGTTTAATAGTGTAAGTCAGGGAGAGGAAAGGTTTTTACAAAAGATAAACATTAACTAAATAACTTAAAGTAATATTGTTAAAATAAGAAATTGTATTCATTAAAGCGGACCTGAACGCAAAACGTCCTCTCTGCTCTAAAAGATACGCAGCACTGTAATAACCTTTAAACAAAAAAACATTTCTTTATTACAGCTGATACAAACCCTAAAATAAATCTGCAGTGTTTCTAATTCCTGATTCATGGAAGCAGACATATTGTTAACATCCTATGCTTTCAAATGAGCTTATCTGCAATCTCTGCCATGGCAGTCATGTGACACAGAGGAGAGATCAAATTACAACTTGTGATTAGA
The DNA here is from genome assembly GCF_040937935.1 of Hyperolius riggenbachi. Classification (NCBI taxonomy): domain Eukaryota; kingdom Metazoa; phylum Chordata; class Amphibia; order Anura; family Hyperoliidae; genus Hyperolius; species Hyperolius riggenbachi. The sequence continues at coordinate 233,760,449 of NC_090647.1, forward strand.
CACAAATGAGGGGGAAAATACAGGCTAAACTCTCTAAATACATACAGGGTGCATTTCCCTATGTTTTTCTTCTCTCCTGTACAAGAGTTCAGGTCCACTTTAAGACATATTCAGCAAAGTTTCGCTTTAATATTGACATAACGGTATAGTTTCTACTAGTAAAGCATGAAACTAGGTACTGTAAATATTTGAAGTTTTCTAGTGCTGCATCACGATGTAAGAAAGTAGGAACCACTGTCTTACTGATTTGCTTTGTTACATGCACACTATAAAGCATACATTTAAAAAGTAGTAATCATACTGTAGGGTAAAGCAGCTAGTAGAATACTTGAACAATTAATGTTTTTCTACTATTGACTGTGACTAATTCCGATAAAATATTGGTAATTATTTTTACCAATATTTTACTAACACCTAACCTCTCTTCTCACACTATCACTCCCTCTACTGATGAATAACACTAACCTACACCCCACTCCCACCACAATCTCCGCCGGTATGAGCACCACCTTCCAACGCTAAACCGCTATTTATTGAGCACCATCCTCCTAAACTCACTATTTATTAGGCACCATCAGTGCCCAAAATATGCCCCGGGCACCATTATAGCCACAATAACCAATTATTAACAAATTATAGCTACTGGCACCCAAATAACTTGCTACAGACTATTACAGCCCAACAAGGCAATGTGATCGTCACTTATTTGTAGTGTCTTCTAGTAAAAGCTTATAGGACAAAACATGTTACCTGATTGGCAGGAACAAGAAGCACATAGGTAAGCTAGCCTATTACTATTTTATGCACAGAGTTTAACGGAGCAGACTCAAAGATATGGTACTGAGAGAATTGTGGGGGATTTGGATAAGTGACCAGTTTCAGTGACTTTGGCATTAGCATCATTGGTGGTTCAGGTTGCTAATAAACTTTGCTGACACATATACAGAATAAGATGGTCAGAACACCTGTTGCTGAGTTAAAACTAAGGGTTTCATTCAGGAGAGTTAGATATCTACAATACAGACAGCTATTAAATCAGTGTTCATAAGCACTAAATAATAGCTCATATCCGTATATTATTACGTTCCTTTATTGCACATCCATGACAGAATTTGATGAAATGATGGGAATTCAAAATTGCAATTATAGATCCTTAACTATAATACTACATGGCTTCAAATTTAATTAAACAAAGTTCAATATATAAATATGATGTAACTGTCAAAGTGGTAAAATAAAGTACAGCTATTGTACAGCTATTGCACTGTGCACATTGCCGTTATGAATTATTTATGAGTTACAGTGTATGCATTTTAAATAATAGATAATTAATATATAGAATGTTTAGCAACTATTATAGTTTTGTTGTTAGAAAACAGCGTAAAATCGTTCCAGAAAGAAAAACAAATTCTTATTAGACATCAACACAGGCAAAGTCAGAAATGTAAATAGATGATTAATGTTAATGAATACACAATATAATTGAACCACTTGTGCCTACATTTAGAATAATTAATCAAACAACCGCTATGCAGCCAATAATTGTCTTAACGAGTTCATTTTAATCCAAGTAGGCAATGAACTGAGACTCATAAAATTTAACAGGAAAGGAAAGGACTGAATATTGTATGGCACTCTGTAAACAAGCAAAGCCAGGGTCTTAACTCACCATATGTTGTTACCATGTTACCTCTGATCCAGCAGCAATGAACACAGTAAGTTATCTTTGTAAAGAATGGCTTGCCCAAAATGTGCATTGAAGCATACCCAATTTTTTGGAAAAATACAGTAAAATCCTTTTATCCTGAAACCCTTTTAATTGAAAAGGGGTCATTTAGAGGTCCCTGACATGTCATCATATGGTTTACAATAAAGGGTGGCTTGTGAGAGAGTTAACGCAGTAAAACCTCGCGTTGAAAAGCATTTTGTAGCAATGCTGAGGGATAAATGGCTATTCTGGTCATCCATTCCTCTATTAAGCATGTGGGTGTAATAGATGTAGATCCCTGTATGTCCCTGAGTCCCTGATGATAAATTTAAATTACAGGCTGTGAGAAAACGCGGAAAAGCCGCCACGTGTGTCAAGAGCAAGGCGGCTGACTCCGCGTCCAGCGCGGCGGTTTGCACGCATAGACATGCGTCTGGTAGTATGGTAGAATGCGGAAAGGCCGCCGCATGTCCTGACAGCAAAGCGGCCGTTTCCGTGTCCAACGCGGCGGTTTGCATGCAGCAGCGTGCGCTTGGTGTGGCTGGGTCTGTTAGTGCACATAGGCAGATGGAGAGCTACGCGCGCGCGGGCCTGAACTCAGGACCTTTATACCAGCAGGGGAAGTGTCAGCTGATCAGGAAGATCAGCTGATTCCTGCAGGACTCATGATTGGCTGAGTGGCTCGGACGGGGCGGCAGAGTCCAGCTACTATATATTCTGCTGCTTGTCAGTTGCTGGTTGTCTGTCATTGCAAACACTTTGTGGAAGCATTCAGACCATAGTCAGATCCTTACAGTGTGTTTGAACCAAGAGGACTTGGGAATTCACACTGAGCCAGATTACCTTGTACTGTTTATTTGTTAGACCAGTTCCAGGGTGTAGAGATCAAGGCCCTCACACCCCAGACTAGGAATACTGTGTATCTTCTGTGTATTCTCTAGCATAGTTCCAGGGTGTTGACGATCACGGACCTCACACCCAAGACTAGGGAAATGTATTATCATTTATGTTATGCTCCAGACTAGTTCCAGGGTGTTGTGACTACGGACCTCAAACCCAGACTAGGATTGTGCTATTTCTGTACTACGTTAGCCCAGTCCAGGGCAATACCTTTCATATTAGCTGCAGGGCTTCCTGCAACCCAGCCTCGGTCCCTCGCCCAGGGGTCCACAGGCTACAGGAATATCACCCACAGTCAGGGGTGAATTCCTCAGGAGTCTTAGGCCGCCAGCTCCTCTGGTGGTCTCCACTCAGAGTTGTTACTGTTGCACCAAACACTCTCACTATTATGGTATCCAGAGGTTAGCAATACATCTGTATTATCGCTGATTCTGCAGATCATCGATAATCAGGCGTATATCTGCATTCTTGGTGGTACTGCAGATCGCCAAGAATCAGATTCTCTCTGCGTGCTGACACCAATCGTTACACAGGCTCTTCAATCAAGAATGGCTCTTCAATCAAGAAAGGAGATATTGTGATTGATGTGTATTACATCGCTTGATAACAACACAAATGTTGTGGAGGTACACAACTAGCCACCAATAAATTAACTTTAAAAGCAAATGTTTAGATTTTTTTTAATGAAAAGGTTTTTAAAGTGGTATTATCATCAAATTTCATCTACAGTCTAACATTAAACACAGCATAAATGTAACCGCTAAAACCAGCTGATATGTCAGTTAGCTGCTAATTATCAGATAAAGCTGGAAGTGTATAAAGATTGAGCTGGAAGTTTATACCCTGTATTAAAAAGGCAGAACCATTTCTGCTGTATCCAGGGAGTAGCAGAGAACTTTATCTCCTTTATTTATTCACTAATTACTTATCTAGGACAAAATCTGGTAATTTTTATTGCAGCCATCAATGATATCAGTCAGCTGTAGTGAGGTGCAAATGTGCATTCAAAAGACATCAGAGTCTCATAGTGTTTTATATTTATTTTTTTCATGTGTTTCATGTTTTAGAGGGAAAAAATGATAAAACCACTTTAAATAGTGTGTCCTTCTTCCATTTTTAATTCCTTGTGAATAAGAAAGTTGCTTCAGCGCCCACTTTTTTAGCGGGCACCCCCAGAGCTAAATTACCATTTATAGCTGCTAATCACAGCTTTTAACATTGATGCCTGTGACAGCGCTATTTTTAGCAGGGTGCCTACGCCCATTTTCATCTGCTTCGGTATCATGGTCCATTGAACCATAAATTAAAAGATGCCATTTATCATCTCTCTTTTTAAAATTTATTTTGTGTTATCTGATTATTTTTTCAAGCATGGCTTGATTAAGTGATGTCCACTTAAGAAATGTATGATATGATAAAGTGACCCCACTACTGAGTTTGTTCAATTCGGTTCAGTTGATAATTTTTAGTCCTGGTGGAAACCATAATTCTAAACTAATTCCTCCCATGTGAGTGGTAGAGTTCAAAGCTTGTGGGAGTCTCAAGCTGTTTGGAAGCGCTGCCATTTCGTTCTGCTGTACAAAACTTAAGTATACTTCAGGCTAGCTGCCTCCAGGGGTGTCAGCTTGCATTCAAATTTTAGAATTTAGATTAGTGTTAGCACATAATTTGCATCTGATTTGTATTCAAGGTATGTATTTAGCCCCAAGGGGCTGGGCATATCTCTGGAGCTTTCACTTCACTTGCAGCCTGTGAGCGCTGCCCATTGCTTGCTGTCTTGGAGTCTCAGTTAAGCCAATATTTATGAGGTCATTATCCCATTTTGAAAATTGTCATCAAAACCTCACATTAAAGAGGAACTTCAGCCTAAACAAACATACTGTCATCAAGTTATATTAGTTATGTTAATTAAAATAGATAGATAATATAATCTCTTAGCCACCCTGTTTTAAAAGAACAGGCACATGTTTGTGATTTATGAGAGCAGCCATCTTTTTGGTTGAAAGGAGGCGACAGGGAGCATGAGACACAGTTCCAACTGTCCTGTGTCCTGATCACCCCTCCCAGTTGCTAGGCAACAAGAACCACAGCATCAGAAATCCCATCATGCTTTGCACAGCATCAGGGGAAAAATGCTTTAACAGTTTTCTTTGATGGGGCGGAGCTTAGCTTCTGTGCAGCTAAAAATTAGGCTTCGGTAAGAAAAACAAGTTCTGATGCTGTGAAACTGTTAAAGAAACACCAAGCCTTTTCAGTGCTGCTGAGTAGATTTTTAGTCTGGAGTTTCACTTTAACACTGAAACAGCCAATATTCTGACATGGATCCTAACTCCAAAATTCCCAAATTTCAGACCAAATTTAGCATTGACACAATTCCTTACGCATCTCTAATGGCCATCATTGTTTGATACATCAGGATATATCATGCTATTTATGAGAATAAAACTGAACACACAGTCAGTACATAAATGTCACAAAATTATCATAATTCTCTGCTGTGTCCTGGCATTTTGTGCCATTTCTGTGAAATGCTGAAAATAGCTTCATACAAGCATTTTGTCAATGGTGTTTTACTGAAATTGAATTGATTTCTACTTAAGTTTAGTATTATCATCAAGCTTTAGTTCAGTGTCTCATTTCATTTGGACACTGCGAAAATGGAAAATAAAGACTGCCTTGTCATAAAATGTTCTTTCCACTGTAAAGCTGACAATTTTAATGATGCTATTGGAAGATGATAGCAATACAGAAGACTTAAAGCAGTGACAATCACAGTTTTAAAGCATTTGGGTGCAGAAATGACATTAATATTTCTTTAGGTAGTGTATATAAAAGTTGTATAAAACTTAAATCTAGCTGCAAATTATAATGCACTTAGGCTTAAATTCACTCACTTTTACAATTGGTTCACAGGAAAGTAATAGTACTTTTCCAGTTCTCAGGTGTAAAACTGACAGTTTTATCTGAAAGCTACATTTCTCAGATGTTGAGTATAAATATAATTTACTGGTAGCCATGGCTTCTTAGATGATAACATTACTGTCGCTTTCTTGTTCAGACACTTCAGCTTAGATATCCTTGGCTGTAATTAGAAATGGCCAAACAGAAAAAAAAAACATAGTTTTGTTTAAGCTTTGCCCCTCAGAGTATGGTCAGATGCTAGATTTTTGTTGTTGGAGGAGACCATTCATCATTGGCTTGTACTGAAATGTAGCATCAATACAACTGGAATTTCTGATTTCTTAAGTTTAATAAATTCAGATCCAACATAGATGTGTATTACCTTCTTTAGCATTAAATCTGTCTTCACACTGGACTTCTGATCCCCCAGTGAGTACCTCCAACACCAGTATATGTATAATAAAACAGAAGGGGATTGCTTTACCATGACTCATGTCTAGTACATCACTTTGCTAAGCACCACTAACCATGACCCTGGAGGGATCACTTATAAATTAACCTTTAAATTAATGGCTTTTTTGAAAACAGACAGACTAAACTGAAATGTACAACATCAAATGAAACATCAAAACCACTTGCCTAATACTGTGCAGGGCATACACTTACAGATATTGTTCTATCGGAATGACCCAAAAAAAACCATTCAAATATACTTAACCTCCCTGGTGGTAATCCTGAGCTACGCTTGGGCTATCCGCCGGGACCTTTATGCAGAGTATAGCGCGTAGTGGGCATTTAAACAAGGCAAACAGAAGTGTGCTGCAAAAATGAAAAGTCACACGTGATATCACACAGTCCAATAAGGTATTTTTATATTGCTCAAGCCTCAATACTTGGACTACAGTATACAAAAAGGCAGAGTTGAGGGCAGTGTATAGGGCAACTTTAATACTTTAATTCCCCCACTAGTTGGCAATATTTGAAGGATGAATGGATAGGACAGGACTATTGATTCTTGTTTTGCCCAAAGTCATTCAAGAGCTTTGTGAATTAACTTGATGTTACATTGACATACCATCCTGTTTATAGTACTTGTTTGCATTTTTAAAATTGTTATGCTTTTGTACAGGAGGGTCAATGTTATGTTCATGTTTACAGTCTGTGGGTACCTCTATTGCATTATCTACACTGTATATCCGAGTGTTCTCTAGAGTTGATGGCTGTCTGCATAGCCCTGTTTCATAAGCAACTGCTGATTGGTAAAACTTTCGGCAACAATACACAACATTACACATACTATCCACTGAGGCCTGGTGCTTCTTATTTTCTCTTTCAAGGTGCTACTGATTGATTTTAACCATGACCTCTGATAGCACCGTCATCTTTAAATCATAAGCCAAGTTTTATAACTGACAAAGAATAAATTCATAGCTCAACAAAATATTTTTCCAATAAGGCAAGTAATGCCATTAAAATCATGTTTTATCCTGTATTTAATGCATCGTTGAGAAAAAAATCCATACATCATCATGTCATAAATCACCCTATCCAAGTAGCTGCCGTGTCTTGACCCCACTCAAGCTCCTCTGTGATTGCATCTCTAAATCTCATGCAAATGATTTCATTAAAAACAGAATTTCTACTATCTACCGGGGAGATAAGTCCATGAATATCATTAAAGACAATTCCAAGATCCAAGCACAGTCTTCAAGATAACAAGAGGATAAAAGGTATGTACTCTGCAGGGAAGAGAACATTGACAAGTGAGAATAGAATGAGAAAAGATGCAACCTCAATCATTGCACTTCCGAGCTACACTTGCTGTTGCTTCAGATCCAGAACTAGGAAAGTAGAGACATTTACAATACTACAGAGTGCTTGCCAAAGTAAATGCAGTAATAGCATTGAAGCATATTAGAAAGATTGTTTGATAACATTTGTAAGTAGCAGAAATCAGTGTTTCTCTGGAGTGATTCTGTTACCTGAAAAATGTTAAACAACATTACAAAACACATGCAGCAAACTCACTTGTGAGTACATTACTGACCAATGCCATCGTATGAGACACTGAATAAAAACCATAGGGACCAAATATATTGACAGATGCACATTATGATCAGGCTGAATTAAAGCATGATAAAAAGTTCAGTTCTACTATGTAGTTAAACTCACACAATAAATAGGCAATTTATTTAAAGATAAATAAAAAAAAGAAAAAATGCATTAAGCTTCACTTCATGCAATCTAACTGGCAGAAATGGTGTCTTTTCTTATTAAAGTAACAAATTTATGCAAGTGGAGGTGGTGCCAAAAACATAACAACCACTATAAAACATGACTGGCTGAATTCTTACCAGGACTGGACAAACGGGTTTAAAGATGATCATTCTTTGAAACCTTTCTGCACACACTGTATATGCTAAGCAGGGAAGTCACGTGTGACAAGAACGTGGAAGCAAGAGCAGTTGGACTTGTGGTGGCTGGACAGGTGAGACATTTTAAATGCATGAGCATGGGGGGGGGGGGGCATATTAACATTTGGTCGGACAGCTATAGAAGCAGTGGATGCAGCATCACAAAGTCAATTCCCGAGAAATGTCATGCTTGAATTGATCGGGAATGTGCCTAGAGTGTATGGACAGTTAACTGATCTCTCTCTGATCAGATTCAATCAGAGAGAGAAATTAGGCACCTTTAGAGTTGTTTTAGCAAACATCTTTGGTGCTATTCACAACTGTATTAGCTGCATTTTTATGGCTTTTTTTCGCTTTCAAATGATCTCTAATATAAAAAAAATATTGAAAAGCCTTTTAGCAAAGTTTTCTATTTATTGTGCACATGATTATGTGTATATTTTCGCACATGTGTAATTTGCACATAAAGTAATTTCCTCTAGCGCTGGGTCAGCTAACCTGGTTCCAGTACCACTGTTGGTAAAGATGCAGCAGCCCAGGAACTCCGGCCCCCATTGCAGTAAAGGGTAGTGACGTCAGCACACTTTCCTCCAATTGCTTATGTGTTTCAAAAACATTTGACTTTCTTCATCAGAGCTCTGATGAAATGGTATTGGAATCGGGTCAGCTGACCCAGCGCTAGAGGAACTTTGTTATTGAGCACCCTAGTCTCTCCTGGGATAGTCACTGGGCGGGTCACCCAAGGATTGAACGGTCCCGCCAGCTTTCACATCACAGCTAATTGAACACAAAGTGGTGAGCTCCACTTTTCCTTTTTTGCAGTTTAAGACTGTCTGATATTATTGAACAATACATGATCCACCTTGCTACTACACAGAGACTATCAACACTAGGTCCTGTACTATTGCTCTTTATTATCCACTTGTCCCTGTGCAGATCATTGCTTTTTAAACGTGTTTCAAAAACATAATCTGCCATTTCAGTGTATTTGGGCAATTAGTGTAAAATATATACATTCATGACTCCGCCCCCAGTTTTCCTTTTCTGAACGTGCCGTTATCATCTTTTTTTTTCTCTCACTGCAGGAGAGTGATTGAATGTAGGAGTGATTACATGTCCTAGCATTTTGATTAATTAGTCAGATAATGCACACATTGTACTTAATTTTATTTAATATATTTACTGTTTATTGTTACAATTCATGCATACCAGCCTTTATCTATATTAAAGGAGATTAAAGTAAATAAAAACAATCAGATATTCTAATACCATCTTAAATGGAACCTAAACTGAGAAGGATATGGATTTTTCATTTTAAAATAATACCAGTTGCCTGACTCTCCTGCTGATCCTCTGTCTCTAATACTTTCAGCTACAGCCCCTGAACAAGCATGCAGATCATTTGCTCTGACAGAATACAGACTGGATTAGCTGCATGCTTGTTTCAGGTGCGGGATTAAGCCACCACTGCAGCCAAAGATATCAGCAGGACTGCCAAGCAACTGGTATTGTTTAAAAGGAAACATTCATATCCATCTCCGTTTAGGTTCCCTTTAACCTAGGTTATGGCATATGTTGCTTATCCACAAATCCTACCTTCACTACAGCTATAGAAGAAATGTTACAATCCTGTCTATCTGAGTTGCACACATAAGCAATGAGTACCTAATAGATTATTTACTTCGGAAATGAAAAAAACCCAAAACATTTAGCCATCACTTTAAATGAAAAATTACTCTAAGATCTAATTGTTTCAAAATTATCTTACAGCTAATGCCACAAATAGAAACCCCAACAGAGCTGTGATCTTTAGATAACATTATCACTATCCTGGAAAAGGAAAGGCCAAACGTTAAAGAAAGCTCTTCATATTACCCTTCATTTTAGAACACTATAAAGCTGCAACTATTAATAAAGATGTAACATCTAAAGAATATTTATCTCTAGCTTTAATGTTGTGGTAATGAACAGTTGCTGAGATAAGCACAATTTTGTACATAAAACAGAGTCATTATCTTTGTGATCTTCCAACTAGCCTGAGTCATATTGTTAAATAATGAAGTCTCCTCATTATATTTATCTGTTCCCTTTGCTGTAATGATTTTCTCTTTCCTATGTTGCTTTTATTTTTTTTAAGGTTACACTTGCTTTCAATCAAGTCATTTTATTTAACATTTCAAGCATATTAGTCAAAGAGGTTATTTCTCTGAAAAGCTGAATCCACTATTTTGTTCATGCTTAGTAATAAAGTTGTACAGTGAATAAACACTTGAAGTTTGTCTGCATGGTAACATTCTCTTTTATGCTTATTATTAAAGTGGTTCAAGTGTTTGGGGGCAAGCACTGAAGATGAATAAAATAATAACACCTCTTTAGAGCTGCTGACAAAAAGTGGGCACTTAATTGCACATAAGCATGAACCAGTCTGGGCTTATGCTGAGAACAAACAAGGGAAAAAAAGAAGAACCTCTTATTGTGCAGTATTTTATTGAATATTAAAAGCAAGTACATAAATTACACTTAACAGACAGACAGTGCACAATGATCAACTCATCCCCCTCTGTGACAACAGTGCATGCCATGGCCAGCAGTCACATGGATGATCCCAGCCAATGAAGTTGGCAAGCACTACCCAGAGGACTCCTAGAAACACATTCACTTTGCACATACTGTCTGCCCTCTTTTGACCATCACAATGCCTTTTGGGGACTCTCATTTCATCAGGTAGCCTCTGAGTTGAGAGCTGTATCAACTTTCACCTATGCTGAATAATTATTCCTTATTTGTAGTCTGTTAGAATTGAATGGTCTTTTAAGGAAAATTGAGTGTCTGTATGTAAATTTAGACTGCAATGTTAGGGCTACACCCTTACAAATTAGAAGGGTATAATTGCCTAAGGTGGGGAACCTACCTGGTAGGTGACTCATTTAAAGAGAACCAGAAACGAAGCACCCTCAGTATCAGTGGGAACATGACAGTAAACACCTACCATGCTTTTAGTTTTATTTTTCTCTGCATAATCTGTCTGTTTACAGCTGTGATAAGAATCCTCGACTGAGCATTCAGTCTAGATTTGACCTGGAATCATTACAGCTGAGTCTTCTGTTGAGTCTTTTCAAGCCCAAGCCTGCCCCCTTATGGCTCAGCTTTACTGCTTTGCATACTTAGAGCTCTGATGACATGGTAGGGGCTGCTGCTGCCGAGAAAAAAGCTCTGAAACAGACAAGTGTATCTGTGTGCACTGTGCAGCCAGTCATTATCTACTGATGCAGTTTAATTTCTATGTTAGACACTTCCTACAGGCAGCCACACAGCATGCCAGAATAATAAAGTTGAAAGCACACAGATGAAAGGCTGCTTGTCTATAGTCTCATAGAGGCTAGATAGCACATCCAGAACAGATTATAACCTGGAAGCAGAAGGGATTTGAGCCGGCGGCCATATTGGATTTTTCCTGGAGCAATAATTGATAAAAAAACATTCAAAAAGGCACACCAGAGTGGCGAAATTATCAGGTAGAGCATTTATTATTTACAAGCTATCAACTATGTTTATTTTGTATGAATCGTTTATCTCTGGTTCCCTTTAATGTAAGTGTCAAGAATATTGCTTTGATTATCGGAGAACTGGAGGTTATTATTGCATAGATCAGGTTTCAAACTGGCTGATAGAATGTTAATAGAATGTTAATTCACTTTGATTATTTATGACAGTTCTTGGAGTCTGGAGAGGAGATCAGCATACCTCTCAATACCCACTATTCTTGGTCAGAAAGGTGCTGGGTGGAGAGAGACAACTTCATTCAAGTTTATTTGATGGTTGCATAATACTTTAACATTAGAATGATATTATTTTGGAGAATGTCACTACAGAGGTACAAACTAATTCATTAGCCTTTCAGCAGTCCTCTCTATACTGTGACATGATCCAATTGAGAGTTGACATTCAGAAAAATATTCACCTCAGATTAATTTGATGTCTCATGGTTTCTGATTTCCTGTATTCTTTTCCAACCTCAGAAAATCCACATACACATGGTGGCGGAAAAAAAGACCACCTGAGATGGGAATCTAAAGCGAATACAGCGTGTGTACAGGGGACACCTGCCATCTCTTAAAGATCCAGCATGTCAGATCTTTAGCAATTCCCAATGCTCGAGCAACCCACAGTGCGTTCTCCTCCACACCTCACCCACAGGAAGCCACACCTTCATTGTCTCTAGGCCCACCTCCATAACAAAAAAACGTGTGACGTGTGACTCAAGTCTCTAAATGCAGCCTAATTTTTGTAAAATAATAAAATAAAAAATACTTTCATTATTTCAAGTTATTTCAAAGACAATCATGGTTGGGTACCATCACATTTCTCCTTGTCTATATGTGAGCTTTAAAAGAGAGCAACTTCTCAAAAATAAAAAAATAGTGCTCCATTATTCCTTATTGCAAGCAACATAAATGCCACAATAGAACAGCCAACTTCTAATAATGAGAACATTTAACTATTAGAAGTTGAATTCAATTCATAATCAACTAGAATAACCTTCTGAACAAAATAAGAATTACATTGTGACTTATAATTCCGAAACAATGAAATAGTAATTACATTGATCAGTCTGAACTTTAATATTGTTTCAGTTCTCTTGGAATGTAAAACTACATAAGGCTGAACATGAGAGATAATGTCATTATATACATTCATTATCCTTTATTAATGGGTGTCAAATAGACTGTGAACAAAAGGTGTCACAAGTATTATTCAGCTTCGGCAGTCGGCACAAATGTTGCATTCAGGACCTTTGTGGCTGGACCAATCACAAACAAGTTACCATCCTAAAAACATCACTATATTCTTCACTCCTCCTCTGGAATGTCCTTCCACAATACATCCATCACTCTTTAATAACTTTAAACATCCCCTTAAAAACTCTCTTTTTTGACAAGCATACACTCGACCTTAGGCCATTTCCCCTTTGACCTAAGGGCATGTTGTTTTCCTACTAGATAACCTAAAAACACACTGTCTCTAGGTTTGAATATTGGATACTACCCCACCTCTTGTTCCCCTCCTATTCCTTTAGATTGTAAGCTCGAAAGGGCAGGGCTCTCTCTCCCTTTTGTGTCTTGGAATTTGGTATACATTTTATTCATTGTGTTACTTTGGTCACTGTAATTACCAATTCTGTAATTACCAATAATGTATTTTGTACCAATTCTGTGTTTTGTCTATTGGCGTGTACCACTGTCTGTATTATTATTGTAAGGCTTGGTGGTGTATTCTCCACAGTCAGCATGCAACGCATGAGCTGACGTGGAGGAGGTACACACACTAGCACAAGGAAACAGGCTATCCCTAGTATAGTGGAGGGGAGGACTGACTGCAATAGGAGATTGTGGCGCACAGAGCCGGTGCAGATCTGACAGCCACAAACAATGCTTTCGTTATAACGTCTCAGCGCAAAGTAGCGCTGAGCGCACAAACCAGAACTGAGGAGATCAGGACAGGTAGACAGAATGAACGCTTGCTAGCTAGCGGCTACTTAGCGACAGCAAGCGTCCAAAACCAGACAGACTGGAATGAGGCAGCCAATGCGATGCGGCGATGGCGTGCCTCACAAAGACAGGACAGGACAGTCAGAAAACAGCAGGATTAAGATAGATGAACGTAACACAGATAAATATACAATAAATATGTTTTCCTAGCGTATTACAATTACAGCTATCAATGAAACTATTTGTAACGTCTGACTAACATATGTATATATCGGCAATGAACCGATATATGACATAAGCAGGAACGCTGACTAGGAATGGAGTAACACAGGGAACAGGACTCAGAAGGATTCGCTATCTCTTCGCAGAGATGAACGCAATCCACAAACGGTAACAGAACAGGATTCAGAAGGATTCGTTATCTCTTCGCAGAGATGAACGCAATCCACAAACAGGAACAGAACAGGATTCAGAAGGATTCGTTATCTCTTCGCAGAGATGAACGCAATCCACAAACAGGACCAGGAACAGGATAACTAGCTCAGCACGGGTGTTCACGGTACGCGCAAACTACCAAAACGTGCTGGAAAACTGACTAACTGAACACAGGAAATAAACAGTTCGTGTACATATATATCAGCAACACTGATATATCAACGTAACACAAATACAAGGAAAATAATAAACGTGCTGGTATGCATATATATTGGCAATGAACCAATATATGATGCAAAGACCAGCAAAGTATCTTTAACAAGAAACACGATCGGGGGCTAAAGCGACAGCAAGACAGGCTTAGGCTGAAGCTATGAAAACCCAAGGAAACCCTGCAGGAAGCAGATCTTTATACTGAGGTCATCCAATGGGAGCAGACATGCAGATTCCCACACAGGTGAATGATAATCAGTCACAAGCTGACAGCAGGGAAAGACAGACAAGGCTATACAGCTTGCATGGAAAGACATCAAAACTGCCTGAGCTGCAGCACTACTTCCAGCAATAGCTGCTGCAGCAGCGATCATTACAGTACCCCCGCCTTTAAAAGCGGATTCCAGACGCTTTTCAAAACTGAAATTTCCAACAAAACAGTCTGACTGATAATTCATGATGACCGGGACAGCCCGGCAAGACCGAATTCCAGAATCAGTCCCCACAAGACTGGACCCATCAGAACCAGAACCTACAGAACCATGCCCATCAGTACTACAAGCCCCAGTGTGACACCCATCAGAACCATGATTTCCAGAAGAAAGCCCTCCGAAACTCCCTGAGCGATACCCACCGCCTTCCAGGAACAGTTCAGAAACGCCAAAGCCTTTGCAATGCCCACCGGTACTGTCTTTGCCAACACAAAACCCACTGTTGAACCAGTCCAAGGCACCAGGACAAGTTTTCTCAGAGACCTCCCAGAACACCTTGAAGCTCCAAAGAGATCCCCATAGGTCAGAATGCCCCTTAGGCTCACATGGAGAACTATCAAGAACCCCTATGGAACCTAGGGCAATTCCCGAGTCAGGGCCACAAGGACAAACATCAATATCAGGGCTTTCAGGGACCAGAACCATCTCTGGGCATGCAGGCAGACTGGCAACATCAGAACATGTTCCCACTAAGGAAGCATCAGAGCACGCTAACACCTTAAACACACTTGGGCATTCTGGCACACAAAGAACATCTGGGCACACTGGCACAAGAGAAACCTCTGGGCATGTCAAGGAACTGTGAGCCTCAGGGTCAGCCAAGACAGGACCAAAACCAGGACTGGCCAAAAAAAAATCATCATGACTAGACTTCGCAACTACTGGATTTTTACACGAGAATGCAGGATCAGACTTAGATGTCGCTGATTCCAGCAAAGTCAGTAACAAATCAGATTCAGGGGCACTAACAAGACAGGACAAATCTTCTGATGTATGCACTGAACCAGATAGGGACTCCACAACTACCTCTGGACTGGACAGAGACTCATCTAATACACTGGATTGGAGCTCATGAGGCGCTGCAGAACAAGTCAGCATTGCAGCAGCCCCCACTGGACTAGGCAAAACTGAGGAATTCCCTGGACAGGAAGGGGACTCTGGAACCTCTGCCACAGCGGCCAGAGAACCAGAATCTTTCAGGATACAGGGCTGGGTTTCAGGAACACACATCAGACCGGACTGAAATTCTGAGATTTCTATTATTTTGACCAGAGAATCAGAATTATCCATGTTACAGGGCAAGACTTCTGAAACATTCAGAGGACAGGGCTGGAGTTCCTCGGCTGTTACAACACTGGAGAGGGACTCAACATTGGTTAAATCAGACTGTGTACAGGGCAAGGTATCTAACACAATTGCTGACGAGGACAATATTTCAATGGCTTCTGCTTTGCTGGGCAGAAATTCACCAAGTTTTATTAGAGCAGACTGTAATTCCAAAACAGCTGCTAGACAAGTGAATATTACTGCAACACCAACTGAGGTAAGCAGTGCCTCAGACCCTTCTGCTAGAGGGTTTGAAATATCCAAAGTACTGGGTGAAGCATAAGACTCTGCGACCACAGCTTCACTGGACAGGATCACTGAACAGTCCATATTGCAGGGCAAAACCATGGAAGCACCTGCTGGACAGCATAATGATTCTGTGACCTGAGTTTCATTGGAGAGATCTACTGCACAATTCATGGTACAGGGCAAATTTACTGGAAGATTTTCTGAACAAGGTAATAATTCTGCGATTTCAGGTTCACATAGCAGATGCTCTGAGCTATTCATGAAACTAGAGCGAGGTGTAGAAACAGGAAGATCAAGACACAATGTTTGCGCATCTGAATCACCATTCATTTGTAAAATTGGAAAATTCAGATGCCGGGGTTCTGATGTTTCTAGACAGGATTGCTGGGACTCGGAAACTGATGTAGTGCATCTATTGGCATCTGCTGGATCAGACAGGAGTTGAACTTTATTAACACAGGTAATTTCTGCAGAAGTGTTTGCAGAGACAGGCAAGATTTTTCTGGTGTCTGTTTCATTAAACAAAGACTCATGAGTACTGGCTAGGCTGGACTCAGAAGTCAGCAGGACCTCTGGATTCTCTGCTGAGAAATTTGTGCAGGGCAAAGTTAAGAAAGTATCAGTGGCTTCTGTTTTACTGGGAAGTAACACTGAGTTATCCATGGTACAGGGTGGAGTTACAGGAACATTCACAAGACATGGCAGGGACTCAGTAACTGGAGAAGTGGGACAGTCTCCAATTGACAGTGTGTCTTCCCTGGTATCAACTGATTGAATCGCATAAAAATCATCCAAAATCATTTTCCACACATCGATCAATGGCGCAACAAAGTCATACCCACACACACCAGTTTTTATTAGGTTATAGGCAGACTTAATGCATGCATTCAATACTAATTCACCTTTTGCACTGTAAAATTGACAAAATGAACTTGAATCATTCTTCCATTCATTGACCAGAGCTTCCATCTCTCCTTTCTCAAATGGAGGATTCCAAGCATACTTAACAGGCAGATCACAGTTTGCAGATATGATTGTGGCAGGGACATATATTGGGTTAATTAGCAGGTGATTGGCAGATTCCTTATTCTTAAGAATCTCTAATACCTGTAGCAAGTGTTTAACTGTAGTGTATGCAAACTTTCCTTGCTTCACAAATAAGTTGATTTGTTCAATACTCTGTAATATCTCCTCATAATCATACTCAGATAATTCTTTTAAACAAAAATCTTTATTTTCCCTAGCCAGTGATGAAAGTTCATTAGTAGTTTCATAAGTCCATTTAACTCCCCTGAAAGACAATTGCATTTCATTATCTGTTAATGGCAGAATCTCATTATAGGTCTCAGTCGCTAAGGATAACGACTCTGCAGATTGGACACGTTTTTTAGAACGTTTGCGTTTTGCCTTTGACCTTGCGGTTTTTGATGATTTATTCAAAGCTGCAGGAAAATTATCAGTAACACTTTCTGCTTGCTGCTCATTCTTGCAAGCAATTGAAGGAGCAGCTGATTGGCCTGCTGCCAGGAGTTCATTTAGAGGAAAAGGCAATGGATCTATGCGCAACCAGTTATGGATCACAAACGCTAGAAATTCCAGTGGTCTCTCATTCAAATCGGAATGATTGAGAACATCACATGCCCACTGAAGCAATTGCCCTTTAAACAAAATATAAACTAGCTGGAGTGCCCAGGTTGAAACAGGAGTCGCTTGGAGATCGGGATTGGCCAGGAACCTGGCACATTCAGAGAAAAACTCATTTTCTGTTTCAGAGCTAAGTTCTTCAAATTTCTTAAAGGAACAGGAACCATAATTAACAGTGTCATACTTTCTGGGAATCCCCCCCACAATGGGGATTGGTAATGGGGTTTTCATAATGTAAGGCTTGGTGGTGTATTCTCCACAGTCAGCATGCAACGCATGAGCTGACGTGGAGGAGGTACACACACTAGCACAAGGAAACAGGCTATCCCTAGTATAGTGGAGGGGAGGACTGACTGCAATAGGAGATTGTGGCGCACAGAGCCGGTGCAGATCTGACAGCCACAAACAATGCTTTCGTTATAACGTCTCAGCGCAAAGTAGCGCTGAGCGCACAAACCAGAACTGAGGAGATCAGGACAGGTAGACAGAATGAACGCTTGCTAGCTAGCGGCTACTTAGCGACAGCAAGCGTCCAAAACCAGACAGACTGGAATGAGGCAGCCAATGCGATGCGGCGATGGCGTGCCTCACAAAGACAGGACAGGACAGTCAGAAAACAGCAGGATTAAGATAGATGAACGTAACACAGATAAATATACAATAAATATGTTTTCCTAGCGTATTACAATTACAGCTATCAATGAAACTATTTGTAACGTCTGACTAACATATGTATATATCGGCAATGAACCGATATATGACATAAGCAGGAACGCTGACTAGGAATGGAGTAACACAGGGAACAGGACTCAGAAGGATTCGCTATCTCTTCGCAGAGATGAACGCAATCCACAAACGGTAACAGAACAGGATTCAGAAGGATTCGTTATCTCTTCGCAGAGATGAACGCAATCCACAAACAGGAACAGAACAGGATTCAGAAGGATTCGTTATCTCTTCGCAGAGATGAACGCAATCCACAAACAGGACCAGGAACAGGATAACTAGCTCAGCACGGGTGTTCACGGTACGCGCAAACTACCAAAACGTGCTGGAAAACTGACTAACTGAACACAGGAAATAAACAGTTCGTGTACATATATATCAGCAACACTGATATATCAACGTAACACAAATACAAGGAAAATAATAAACGTGCTGGTATGCATATATATTGGCAATGAACCAATATATGATGCAAAGACCAGCAAAGTATCTTTAACAAGAAACACGATCGGGGGCTAAAGCGACAGCAAGACAGGCTTAGGCTGAAGCTATGAAAACCCAAGGAAACCCTGCAGGAAGCAGATCTTTATACTGAGGTCATCCAATGGGAGCAGACATGCAGATTCCCACACAGGTGAATGATAATCAGTCACAAGCTGACAGCAGGGAAAGACAGACAAGGCTATACAGCTTGCATGGAAAGACATCAAAACTGCCTGAGCTGCAGCACTACTTCCAGCAATAGCTGCTGCAGCAGCGATCATTACAATTATGTATCCCATCTTGTTTCTTACTTTGTAACGCAGTATATATTGGCACTTTATAAATCAATAATAATAATTATTCAACATCTCAAGCCCATAGTTTAGAATTATAATATATATATTATTAATTCCTACTAAAACTAGAGCAATGACTGCTCTGTCTCCGTGTCAATGTACAATGCAGGATCCGGGTAACTCCTCACAGTAATCCAAGGAAAGGAATGTTCCACACAATGGCCAGTACAATTTAAGCAATCCTTTATTGAATACGACTCAAAACCTAGGCACCACCTGTCAACATGTTTCAGATGTACGAGGGTCCTTAGGCATAACAGAAATGGCATAAAACCCCACCCCAATGAGTTTTCAGAAATGCACCAAAAAGAAGGTCTGTACATAAAAGAACAACCCACTGACACGAGTGATACAATGAATAACACATCACAGAAAAAATGGAGAAAAAAAGTGGATTATTGCAGCACAAACTAAAAGAAGTACAAAGTAATAAATGACACTTGAAATACAGATATATGGGGCCAAAATCACAGACCTCAAATGGTTATCATTTTTATTTTAAAAATGAGAATATCTGTTCTGCAATGGAAAACACAAGTATCACATGTTTTTGTTCTGATCTACAAAAGCACCATTCACAAAATCTAATACAGTTAGGCCCATATGCAATTCACTTTTTCTCCTAAGTTTTCTCCTAGGTGAAATTTTTTAACTTGTTAATAAAATGCCTTTTAAGCCACCAGCATGCGAGAAAATACTCAGAATAATTTTGGCAGTACTTTTTCATCTACTTTTGATATTTTTTCAATTACAGAGTGCTGAAAAGTTGTTTTAATTAGAAGGTGAAAAATTATCTCCTAGTAGAAAACTCAGGTGAAAACATGAATTGCATTTGGCCCTTAGTGACAAAAGACAAAAGAGATGAAACTTTTATAACAAGGTAATAACCCCTGCAAACCAGACTATCAAAACAAAATAATGTCTTCAATGCCATGGCTGTCTCAGTCACCAGCACATCTACCTGTTTACATTTCACCGGACATCACCTGGACAAATACTCCTCTACATGTCTAAGAAGTTTTAGCCAGAGTTGGGCAAAATCAATGACAGGTTCAACTCACTAAATGCCAATATTTCCTAATGCCGTCTTTGATAAAAAAAAGTAGCCTAGTTATTTACTTGAATAAGGCATTTGAATTTCACATTTATAGTATTATGTATCCAATATACAGGAGTTTTATTTCACCTAATTAGTTATCAGTCAGAG
Source organism: Hyperolius riggenbachi (assembly GCF_040937935.1). NCBI lineage: Eukaryota > Metazoa > Chordata > Amphibia > Anura > Hyperoliidae > Hyperolius > Hyperolius riggenbachi. The sequence continues at coordinate 233,780,772 of NC_090647.1, forward strand.
TTTTTCTACAGCTCTGTCTGCAGAGAAACTTACCATTTTTACAGCCCTGAATTACTTACAGACCTTAACCACTTCATTATCAGCAGTCTCTGGCCCCCTAAAGACCAGAGAGACCGCTGGTACAAAAAAAGGGCCTACCAACATCATGCCTCACAAATCCTGCGCTACCACTGATTGCGGACTGCTGTCGCTATGACAGCAGAGCTCTGTGAGAAGGTCAGTAGCCAATTTCACTGGGTCTTGACCCTGTGATCACTGTGAGCTAATCGCAGACACTCATAGTGATCACGGGGTCAGGAGCCAATGAAATGAAATCTGCTCCTGACCGGCCCAAAGAGCTCTGCTATCATACCGACAGCTGTGCGAGTGCACTGCAGCGGTGGGAGAGATGCGCGGTCAGCAGTAGTGGCAGGAGTTTTATGGCTGAAAGTTGATACGCACAGGAATGACTGTAGTAGAAATGTCACGTTAGACTGTAAAATATTTCTGAGCAGAGGGACTGATCTGAATGACTTGATGTTCTCTGTAAAGTGTGTTAAAAAGCATCAACATTATATAGTTTGGGGAAATAAAAGTTTAACATGGAATGTAAATGCGTGTCATAGCTTTAATTGTGATGACTGAGATAAAGAATTTATACACAGTTGGAAACGTAATTTGCAAATTGAAATTTCAGTTACAAAACAAGGATTTGCATTCTATTATCAAAATCTCTTTGTAGGTTTTACATTCTGCATTCAAATGTAAACATTAACACAGTTTAGTCACGTTATAGTTCAAATAACTGTTGGACTCTCATTTTCCCCATGAGAATTTATCTTACAATCCAGTCATTATGCTATTGGCACGGTGTAGATGCATGCCTCCTTTACTTATACAGTAATGTTGTAGTAGAATAATGATTACTGATACCTGCAATAAGTCTTGGAATTAATGATCCAGTAAAATGAATTGTTTTTAAAATACATATTTAATTAAATGAGTGCAATCAATAACAAGTGAGGTAATGAGAATGATAATGGCAAATCACTGGACTAAGCAAACAATGTAACTAACCATCAAATAGATTTAGTTGTAGATCATTTACCAAATGACCTGCTTTAAAATGATCATGAATACTATCAGCCTTTATCTTAATTCAAATGCTAACAAATCAATATGGAGGTATGGGAATGACAATATGAAATATTGTATATTGTCATGTGAGGAAACAATGGGGATCATATTTTTTTAAGAGCCAGTTCAGATGGGCGTACCACGGTGCTAAACAATGGGCCGCGGCACTCTTAATTTAGGCACTGTACATTCAAGTGAATGGACATCACACTACTTCCCTTAACCGCCATTTCAAAAAATACTGTGTTTTGATCCCGATTTCAAAATTGTCGGCTACAATCCATCAACACTTGGACTCCACCGCCAAGGAATGCTAGGAATGCTCTCACCTGAGATATGAATATACTGTACATGTTCAACTAAGGTCTTGTTTCCACAATCGTGATGCGTGCAAAGCAGGTGGTTGTCGCAATGCACAGCACTGTGTTGAGCACTGTGTTGCTACGTGATTCTTCCGGATGAGTTTGTAATCCAATTTATTTATAATTAATGGAATTGCACCACACACACCTTAACCACTTGCCGACCGCCCCCAGCCAATGGGCGGTGGCAAAGACTGGACCTAAACGACCGCAATACGCCCATCGGTGGAGGCGGCGGCAGGCGTGGTTATGCGGTGATCGCGTCATTCGTGACGCGATCAGCAGTCGGCGACTGGCTCCGCCCCCTTGCGCTGTAACCCGACGGCCGTTCGGAAGTGCCGGCGGGTTACTAGCACCCGGATCGCCGCATGGAAGAAGTATAATAGGCTTTGTAATGTATACAAAGCCTTATACTGGCTGCCTACTGCCCTGGTGGTCCCAGTGTCCCGAGGGAGCCACCCTAGTCTGCACCAAGCACACTGATTCCCCCCCCCTGCCCCCTGATCGCCCACAGTACCCCTCAGACCACCCCCCTGCCCACCCCCCAGACCACTGTTAGCACCCAATCACCCCCCTAATCACCCATCAATCACTCCCTGTCACCTTCTGTCACTGCTATGTTTTTTAACCCTGCCCCCTGCTCCCTCCTGATCACCCCCCACCCCTCAGATTCTCCCCAGACCCTCCCCCCCTGTGTACTGTATGCATCTATCCCCCCTGATCACCTACCAATCACCTGCCAATCACCTGTCAATCACCCATCAATCACCCCGTGTCACTGACACCCATCAATCAGCCCCTAACCTGCCCCTTGCGGGCAATCTGATTACCCACCCACACCAATAGATCGCCCGCAGATCCGACATCAGATCACCTCCCAAGTGCAGTGTTTACATCTGTTTTCTACTCTAAACACCCACTAATTACCCATCAATCACCCATCAATCACCCCCTATCACCACCTGTCACTGTTACCCATCAGATTAGACCCTAATCTGCCCCTTGCGGGCACCCAATCACCCGCCCACACGCTCAGATTGCCCTCAGACCCCCCCTTATCAATTCGCCAGTGCATTATTTACAACTGTTCTTCCCTGTAATAACCTACTGATCACCTGTCAATCACCTATCAATCACCCATCAATCACCCCCTGTCACTGCCACCCATCAATCACCCCCTGTCACTGCCACCCATCAATCAGCCCCTGTCACTGCCACCCATCAATCAACCCCTAACCTGCCCCTTGCGGGCAATCTGATCACCCACCCACACCAATAGATCGCCTGCAGATCCGACATCAGATCACCTCCCAAGTGCAGTGTTTACATCTATTCTCTCCTCTAAACACCCACTAATTACCCATCAATCACCCCCTATCACCACCTGTCACTGTTACCCATCAGAAGAGACCCTAATCTGCCCCTTGCGGGCACCCAATCACCAGCCCCACACGCTCAGATTGCCCTCAAACCCCCCCTTATCAATTCGCCAGTGCAATATTTACATCTGTTCTTCCCTGTAATAACCCACTGATCACCTGTCAATCACCTATCAATCACCCCCTGTCACTGCCACCCATCAATCACCCCCTGTCACTGCCACCCATCAATCAGCCCCTAACCTGCCCCTTGCGGGCAATCTGATCACCCACCCACACCATCAGATTGCCCCAGACCTACCCTCAGATCACCTCCAAAGTGCATTGTTTACATCTGTTCTGCCATCTAATCACCCACTGATTACCCATCAATCAGCCCCTGTGACTGCTACCCATCAGATTAGACCCCTATCTGCCCCTAGGGCACCCAATCACCCGCCCACACCCTCAGAATGCCCTCAGACCCCAGCCCTGATCACTTAGCCAGTGCATTGCTTGCATCTATTTCTCCCCTCTAATCACACCTTGGGACACCCATCAATAACCTCCTGTCAGCACCTGTCACCCCCTAGCACACCTACCCATCAGATCAGGCCCTAATTTGCCCCGTGTGGGCTCTTGATCACTTGGCCAAACCCTCAGACCCCCCTCAGACCCCCTTCCGATCACCTCCCCAGTGCATTGATTGCATCTATTTTCCCCTCTAACCACCCCCTGAGACACCCATCAATCACCTCCTGTCACCCCCCTAGCACTCCTATCCATCAGATCAGGCCCAATAAAACCTCTCATCTAAGAGGCCACCCTGCTTATGACTGGTTCCACAAAATGTGCCCCCTCATAGACCAACTGTCATCAAAATTTGCAGATGCTTATACCCCTGAACAGTCATTTTGAGACATTTGGTTTCCAGACTACTCACGGTTTTGGGCCCGTAAAATGCCAGGGCAGTATAGGAACCCCACAAGTGACCCCATTTTAGAAAAAAGACAACCCAAGGTATTCTGTTAGGTGTATGACGAGTTCATAGAAGATTTTATTTTTTGTCAACAGTTAGCGGAAATTGATTTTTATTGTTTTTTTCACAAAGTGTCATTTTTCACTAACTTGTGACAAAAAATAAAATCTTCTATGAACTCACCATACACCTAACGGAATACCTTGGGGTGTCTTCTTTCTAAAATGGGGTCACTTGTGGGGTTCCTATACTGCCCTGGCATTTTAGGGGCCCTACACCGTGAGGAGTAGTCCAGAAAACAAATGCCTCAAAATGACCTGTGAATAGGACGTTGGGCCCCTTAGCGCACCTAGGCTGCAAAAAAGTGTCACACATGTGGTATCGCCGTACTCAGGAGAAGTAGTATAATGTGTTTTGGGGTGTATTTTTACACATACCCATGCTGGGTGGGAGAAATCTCTCTGTAAATGGACAATTGTGTTTAAAAAAAATCAAAAATGTGTCATTTACAGAGATATTTCTCTGCGGCATTTGGTTTCCAGACTACTCCTCACGGTTTAGTGCCCCTAAAATGCCAGGGCAGTATAGGAACCCCACAAGTGACCCCATTTTAGAAAGAAGACACCCCAAGGTATTCTGTTAGGTGTAGGATGAGTTCATAGAAGATTTTATTTTTTGTCACAAGTTAGCGGAAATTGATTTGTATTGTTTTTTTTTTTCATAAAGTGTCATTTTCCGCTAACTTGTGACAAAAAAAAATCTTCTATGAACTCACCATACTCCTAACAGAATACCTTGGGGTGTCTTCTTTCTAAAATGGGGTCACTTGTAGGGTTCCTATACTGCCCTGGCATTTCTGCACCCTAAGTGCGCTAAGGGGCCCAAAGTCCAGTGAGTACCTTTAGGATTTCACAGGTCATTTTGCGACATTTGGTTTCAAGACTACTCCACACGGTTTAGAGCCCCTAAAATGCCAGGGCAGTATTGGAACCCCACAAATGACCCCATTTTAGAAAGAATACACCCAAAGGTATTCCGTTAGGAGTATGGTGAGTTCATAGAAGATTTTATTTTTTGTCACAAGTTAGCGGAAAATGACACTTTGTGAAAAAACACAATTAAAATCAATTTCCGCTAACTTGTGACAAAAAAAAATCTTCTATGAACTCACCATACTCCTAACGGAATACCTTTGGGGTGTCTTCTTTCTAAAATGGGGTCATTTGTGGGGTTCCTATACTGCCCTGGCATTTTAGGGGCCCTAAACCGTGAGGAGTAGTCTTGAAACCAAATGTCGCAAAATGACCTGTGAAATCCTAAAGGTACTCATTGGACTTTGGGCCCCTTAGCGCAGTTAGGGTGCAAAAAAGTGCCACACATGTGGTATCGCCGTACTCAGGAGAAGTAGTATAATGTGTTTTGGGGTGTATTTTTACACATACCCATGCTGAGTGGGAGAAATATCTCTGTAAATAGACAATTGTTTGTAAAAAAAATAAAAAAATTGTCATTTACGGAGATATTTCTCCAACCCAGCATGGGTATGTGTAAAAATACACCCCAGGCTTTACAGGGGTGCTTACAATTAGGCACCCCCCAAAATGCCAGGACAGTGAACACACCCCACAAATGACCCCATTTTGGAAAGTAGACACTTCAAGGTATTCAGAGAGGAGCATAGTGAGTCTGTGGCAGATTTCATTTTTTTTTGTCGCAAGTTAGAAGAAATGGAAACTTTTTTTTTGTTGTTGTTGTCACAAAGTGTCATTTTCCTCTAACTTGTGACAAAAAATAAAATCTTCTATGAACTCACCATGCCTCTCACTGAATACTTTGGGATGTCTTCTTTCCAAAATGGGGTCATTTGGGGGGTATTTATACTATCCTGGAATTTTAGCACCTCATGAAACATGACAGGTGGTTAGAAAAGGCAGAGATGCTTCCAAATGGGAAAATTCACTTTTGGCACCATAGTTTGTAAACGCTATAACTTTTACCCAATCCAATAAATATACACTGAATGTTTTTTTTAATCAAAGACATGTAGCAGAATAACTTTAGTGCTCAAATGTATAGGAAATTTTACTTTATTTGAAAAATGTCAGCACAAAAAGTTAAAAAAGTCATTTTTTTGACAAAATTCATGTCTTTTTTGATGAATATAATAAAAAGTAAAACTCGCAGCAGCAATCAAATGGCACCAAAAGAAAGCTGTATTAGTGAGAAGAAAATGAGGTAAAATTCATTTAGGTGGTAGGTTGTATGACCGAGCAATAAACCGTGAAAGCTGCAGTGGTCTGAATGGAAGAAAAGGTCCTTAAGGGGCGAAAAGACTGTGGTCCTCAAGTGGTTAACTGAGAAGGATATGGAGACTGCCATACGTATTTCCTTTTAAACAATGCAGATTGCCTGGCTATCCTGCTAATCCTCTATCTCAAAACAAGCATGTAAATCAGGTGTGTCTGACTGAAGTCTGACTGGATTTGCCTCATACTTGATTCAGGCTTTTGATCCAGATACTACTGCAGCCAAAGAGATCAGCAGGATGCCAGGTATGGGATTTTTTTTATCAATACATTTTTGTTTTTTTTTAAAAACATACAGTTATAAAAGGTCTGAAAGGGGACCTCACTATTGAATTAAGCAACCAATATTATGTAAAAATAAAATCATCAAAATAACAGAAAGAATTTAACAGGTATTTGACCAATAATAAGTAAAGTACCAAATTAAGGTTGATGGACAGATTAACAAAAAAGATCCTGAGATCCGAACTTGCTGGGTAATAAGTCTTGAACAAGGAGGCGTTATCCCTAAACACTAGGGGATTGCCCAGCATGTAGTGAACAGGGGTCGCTTACTATATGAGAAGGATGTGGTATTAAGTTCAGAACGAAAACACGGGATTGTTCTAATTACTTATTGAAGACATAAGGGGTTTCTAATACAGAAGCAACAAGCAAAACACCATGATATAAAATCCTGAAATGCTAAAACAAATGGGCTAAATGGTCGCCAGATTGTCAATATAAGAGTCAAATACAATAGTAACCTAATTTTAATAAAGATCAACGTAGGTAGATAAAAAGAAATAGGAAGAAAGAGAAGCAGAAAAAAAGAAGAAAGAAGAGAATGGTAGAGGATATTTTTTTAAAAGCAAATAAATATTACAGCCCTCATCACAAAATAAAGAGTTGCTATTGCATTTATCATTTAATGCTGAGACCTCAGCTGCCTGCACAGTAGTGTTTAGGTTATTCTGCCTGACAAGGAATCAGATTGAGCTTAACCACAGCATATGAGTATTCTTTGTGGTTTCCGGATGACTGGCCTGTCCAATGATAAACTGAGCTAACTAACAAGGTGTCCTTTGGACTAAGTTACAGAGCTCCCAAGGTAGTTCAGAAGAAAACTGCAGAAAAAAACTCATCAGGAATTATCTGCAGACTTCCCTCAAGAATTAGAATTTGAGTTATTTTTTGTTTTCTCCTTACTACAATTCTATGAAACCAAGGGGGATTTAGCAGGTGCAATGTCAGACTTTCATGGGTTATTGATTACAACAGCATGATCTATTTTGCAAGTATGTCAGTTTTAACTGCTGAACTAAACTGGGGAAATAACATCAGTACATGATTACAGCAATATTTCTACGCTGTCCTTCTTCATTAAGAGCTGGACTGCTGAGTTTTTCATCAACTTGTTTTGTTTATTCTTGGCTTTTGCAAAATGTTTGGGTGATGTGGAATAAGTAACGCTCTCCAGGATGCCGCATTAACTTCTACTCTGCAGCTATCTTGTAGGAATTAATTTTGGCATCTAACAGCCAATTTACCTTGGCTACATTTATCCAGCTCCGACATTAAACTCAGTAGAATGATAAAGGTATAACCCAACTCGGTAGGCATTAAAAGTTTTTTTCCAGTACGGTTTTGATGTGCACGTCAAAGCTCTCAGTAATTAACAAGCATCTGAAGGTGCTGTATCCTTTCATATGGCTAATTTAAGGAAGGGCATTTGTGCACATTATTTTTCATCAGGGATTTGATAGTTTTGGAAAAATTTAGATGATATGTTACATTTTATGCAGATAAAATATGGTATAAATTAATCTTTCTGAAAATAGAAAATGCTGTCTTGGCAACCCAGCGACAAAGAGGAAGCTTATTGAATACATCTAAACTCAGTATCGCAATTTGACATTACTCCTCTGCTAGTTGAAAATTAATAAGCAACGCCCCAAATTTGCCAAGTTTTCAAAATTAGAAACCTCTCCCTTGCTGAAACAGCTGGCAACAGTCAGGGAAATCTTAGCCTGTTCAATTTGCTGCTCTTGAGTCTTGATACAGATATCTGCCTATTACTTACTTTTTTCATTGCTGCCTGCCTCAGCTCATGCATTGACCTGGAATTGCTGCCTACCTCTACCATAGCCTTTACCTTGACTTTATCTACTGCTGACTATGGATGATCACAAATATGCAAATTGTTCCAAGTTGATGAAAATGTATACAAATGTTTATACAAATATATGCAGCTTGAAAATAGACCAATCAATTTAAACCTGGATTTAAATTGATTGGTCAATTTTCAAACTGCATACATTTACATAAAAATGTGCATACTTTCAGAACAATTTGCATCTCTTTGATAATCCCTACTGCTGACTTTTCTGATTTTGCCCTAATTTTGAACAAGCTATTTATCCTGACTTTTAAGGGCATCTCCTACTGTGGTATTACTTTCTCCATTTTTTTATAAATGAAGTGAACCAAGGGCCAACACCTGGTAACTTTCAACAGCAAAGTAGTCCATGACACACTAGCAGTGATGGCTTATTATGTCCTGCAAGGTGTTCGGAAGTCCTAGTTTTCATTTTGATTCAGTGCTCTTTGTTCACTAATAATCCCTCTTTGTTCACTAATAATCAAGTATAATCAAGTATAATAATTAGTCACAGCCATAATACAATCGTGTTGCAACTATTGTACAGATATGTTGAAATCAAACAGACTTAGCAGATTTGCCCCACTCACCGCAGTTTTTTAAGTTGGGGGGAGTGTTTCCTGGGTCCCCTCTCGATGCAGGTAAAAAAGTCCATAAAGTGTTGGATAATAACCGGTAGAAAAGCTAGATATCAAGAATGTATGGTAATGCATTAATACTAGGGAAAGTGTTATAGTAACATTTAGGAGAATTCATGTAGTCTGATGCCTGAAAAAAGCAGCAATGGGAATAAAAGAGTTAATTGCAGTAGAAAAATCTGTATTTTTGAAGAATTAAGTGTAAAAAATAAGGGAGAAATTTTAAATTATAAAGAAAATCTGCAGTTACTGAAAAATCCACAAGATGGTGCTGAAGAGTACGACAGAATTTTTATTCATGAATTGATCCTATTTAAGCCCACTGGAGGGCACTGAGAAACCGGATATTGAGTCCATGCCTTGAAAAAACTCGTGGAAACGAGTGAAACGCGTCGGCTAAGATTGGACTGTACAGGCCATCGTAGGAGGCAGCGGTGGAGTCGAGGAAGCGGCATCCATAGCCGTAGAAGTTGCGCAATACCGCTGGCCGTGGTTTAATAGCGGTGCAGCGCGATTTGTAAACGCCACGGAGACTGAAGCCTCAGGAATCATAGAGGGGCTGGAGGATTCACAGAGGTAGTGGGGACGCCCACACATTCATCCTCGCCCTAGAAAACTCTAAAGGCTCGGTAAGACTGTTCTTATTTCTCGTGGCAAGCAAGTTATGTAACAACTAAAAAACTGCCAATCATCCACTTGTGCCTCACTACGGGCCGTCGGGATTTTTATACCACATGTGAATTTATGGACACTATCACCATAAGCCTGAATGAATTTTTTGGAACATTGTGAATATTTTAAACATGAATTTTGTGCAAGAGTCTTGATATAACAAGCAAGTGATCTAAGTGCTCTCAAACACAAGGCCTTTTAAAGGGACAGTGCAATATAACAATTAAATTGAGCGACTGCAGTAAAAATGAACTCTTTGCAGAGGGAATCATGATAATTCATGTTAGTTCCTGTCACAGGGGTATAATAGGGCGTGTGCAATAGTAGTGGATAGTGTGGGGAGGTCACTGATGTGTTATATGCAATTTGGTTGTAATACACTTTAAAGTGAAGCAAACTCCACCTGTCCAGTGTATTTATTAATAGCTGTATATACTGTGCAATGCATAGAAAATCGATTATGTTTAGTAATAGTTGCAACACGTTTGTATCTAACAGGAAGGTTGTCTATAGGTAATAGCATTTTTATAGCTGCCTTCCCACCTGCCAGAGCCACTTGTAGGCATAAGCCACCAATGCATATGCCTTCATTGCCTTGGTTATCAGCTAGTGGTAAAGGTTTTTATAACACTCTTTAATTTGCAATGTCTGCTGTCTTTGCAGGAGTAAAGCAGGATGGAACCTGTCAGCAATGAGGAAGGGAGGAGGAGGAGACAGAAAGTCCATGCAATGCAGCAGCCCATGGGAGAGGAGGCAGACAGACATATCATGGCAGGTGACGTGGAACTTGTTTTGTTTAACTATGTATGTGTTAATGCTGCTTTATGTGTTTGCTTGAGTGTATCAGAGTATGTATATATGTATATAATTATGCATATGTGTTTTAGTGTATACTATGTATGTATGGATCAGACAAATGTGAATTTGTGTATAGAAGGAGAAAGGTGAAATAGTGCACCATCAATGGGTTTACTGTTGTGGTATATAGACATGGTTGAGGAGTAGCAGGGCAATGTTAACATAGCCATAAGTCTTGTGGGTGGGATTATATGCAAGTCAGCAATCATAACTGTTTGGTTTTAATTGGGAACTTATTTCTGTTATCATATGAGAGTATCTTAACTATGGCCTTACTTACTCCCCTACATATCAGCATGATGGACCTTTTGTACCATGTCCAGGTGATGCCTGGAAGCAAAGTAGCCCAGGTGAAGATCTAAGAATCACTTACAGTTAAGTCCATAAATATTTATACAGAGACAACTTTTTTCTAATTTTGGTTCTGTATCTGTACATTACCACAATAAATTTTAAATGAAATAACTCAGATGCAGTTGAAGTGCAGTCTTTCAGCTTTAATTCAGTGGGGTGAACAAAACAATTGCATAAAAATGTGAGGCAACTAAAGCATTTATTTAACACAATCCCTTCATTTCAGGGGCTCAAAAGTACCATATATACTCGTGTATAAGCCGACCACCCAACTTGTACCTAAAAAACCTGGGGATTTTTTTTTACTATAGGCCGGGGGTAGAAAATGCAGTGGCCCTATGGCGTAGAACAAAGCATTGCTTAAAGTCAGTTGACTTGGAGAGAGTAGAAGGGGCATATACAGTGAAAACTGCCAGTGTTTCAGAACAAGTGCACACAAACATTACTCCATTGTGAAATGCAAATGTAAATATCCATGGCAAATGTAAATGTACATGTATCCACTCAGCATAAACAATAGAGCAAATAATCATCATGTAAAGCATACTATGCCTGACTCCAGGTCACTATATATGTAAACTAGCATTGGCATGTACCATATGCAGCTACTGTTACACATCACATGCATACTTTATCATTGCTGGCAGATAGGAGGGATCCTTCAAAAATGGTCGAGTGTGGATTCAAACAGATTGGTGGATGCAATCTACCCCATTCTGACATTGATTGTGTTGGGAGCACGGGTGTTGCTCTCTCTCTCTCCCCCTCAACCCCGTCCCCCCAAGAGCTGCAATCTGTGCTGCCTGCTGTGGTAGCCACACCTTTAATGTTGCCTTTCTGTCCCCGTGAGCCCCGGCCCCCCACAACAATCGCCATGTGCAGTGTTTAGCCGGTAACTGTTATCCCCAGCGTGTGCTGCCTGTTGCAGCTGCCATACCTTTAATGTTGCCTGCTGTCCCTCTCTCCCCATCGGGCTATGCATAGTGAGGGTGCACTTGTTTTACTTGCTGGTACACTCATTGATTCATCTCCCGGCCAGTCGCAGGCTCCTCATTATGATGCCCTTTAGTGGTGCCTATGCATTACTGGAGGACGTCATGACAAGGAGCCTGTAACTGACGTGAGTTGAATCAGTGAGTGTACTGGCAAGTAAAATGCATGCACCCCTGCTATTCATATCCCGACGGGAAAATGGGGGGCAGCGGACAACATTAAAGGTATGGCTGCCGCAACAGGCAGCATACTCTGGGGATAACAATTATTGGTTAAACACTGCACACGGCGATTGCGGGGGGGGGGGGGGGTGTTCAAGCAGCAGGCAAAGCACAAAGCACATTGCGGGACAGGATTCTGGTGGGAGGTGGCCGGGGGCACACAACAACTACTGACTCGTGTATATGCCAAGACCCCTACTTTTGGGTAATTTTTTTGGCCTCAAAAATTCAGCTTATACATGAGTATATATGGTAATTGGACAATTGACTCAAAAGCAATTTCATGGGCAGGTGTGGGCAGGTCCATCAAGTCATTATCAATTAAGAAGACGGTCCAGAGTTTTTATCTGTTGTTATAAATTTGATCTTAGATGTTTTCATGAACATACAAATGTAGCTTTTGTTTTTATTGAATGTTCATCTACGTGATTATTAAAGAGGAACTTTACCAGAAGATAGTAGTAGGGAAAAAAAGAAATCAAGACATTGCAAAGTGAGAAGTTAAAAAATAGAAGATAGATAAAGAAATTATTGATATGCCCCATGTAATTTGTTTATGTTGTTCAATCCAACCTGCAGTTCAGCATTTTTACTTCTAGCAGACATGAAAAAAAAATGAACAGCACAAACTGCCCTCATCTATAAATACACCTTCTAACAGTGTGATATGTTACACAGAAGGAGATACTGCTTGTTAGGAAGTTGGCTGTTATCTCCCACAATGCAATACGGTTCACAGACAGGAAGCTGCCATGACCATGACATCACACCGTGGGGGAGGTTTATCTCAATATCAGCCACACGAGTGTCCCTGGTGATCTATTCAACTAAAGGTAAAGATTTCTTGAGGGAAAGGGGTACTCGCTACTGATTGATAGAAGTTCACTCTTGGGTTCAAGTTCCTCTCTAAACACAGTTTTTTTCAGTAACAGGAGAGGAAACAATAGAACTAGATGCATTTCAAGTGTAAACAAGTTGGCAATTTATCCTCAAGAAATTACATGAACCCAAATAAAACCTTACCAAGGTAAACACAACAACTATAACATAAACCCAATCTCCTCTAAGTCAGCTCTATACTTTGCAAGGATTTCAGCAAACATTATTCCATTTTTTTTGTTTTGTTTAGTTTTGCACATAGCAGCATTACCTATGTGAAGGTGTTCCTAATCTTAATTAGAATTGATAGAGTGTAGTTTTCTTTTTTACACCAAACCTGAGGTTTATTTCTGAAAGGTATTGCAAATACCTTCTGTTTTAAGAGGGCAAAAGTATATTTAACAGTGGGCTTTTTGTCTCTTTAAACCCTTTACGTATACCTTCCTAATGGTCATCATGAGCTATGTGAGTATTCCTTAGGCGTGCATGAAAAAAGGGTGTGTAACGATCGGTGAAGCACAGAGAGGACCTGATTACCGGTGATCTGCAGTATTACTGGGAATACAGATGTATACCAGATTATAAGTGATCTGCAGTATCACCGATAATCCGATATACCAGCTAACCTCTGTTTACCTGAGTAGAGTGTAGTGTTTGGTGTAACAGTAACACTTTGAGGACTAAGCCTCAGCGCAGTAAGGTATACTGCACGGATTCCTTCCGAAGACCTGGACTCTCCAAGACGAGAGGAGTCAGGCTGCGAGTAGGAAGGATTGTCTAAAAGTAACACTCTGGAGGAAGTGTCACTGATAGAACGGGGAACCGCCTCCAACAGTGAGGTCGGTTCTCGAGGTCAGACAAGCCAGGTCGTACACACACGGACAGATAAAGTACAATATCAAGAGGCAAAGGCAGAGTCAGGTACAGGCAGGGTTCGGCAACAGGGTATCAGAAATATTGAGGTACAAGATCAGTAGGCAGAAGCAGAGTCTAAGGACGAGCCGGGGTTCGGCAACAGAGTATCAGAAATATCGAGGTACAAGATCAGAGTTCAGGAGGATAGTCAGACAGGCAAAAGGTCAAAACAGATAATCACAATCAAACTAGTACTTTAAGCTATCAACAGAAACTAGCTAAGTGTAGGATTACAGCTCCAGCTGGTCCCGGCACACTTGCGGATCTGACTACGGATCTGGGTGCTCCCACGTATGTGATCGCAACGCCAGACAACCAGCAACTGAATAAGCAGCAGAATTTATAGTTGCTGGACTCTGCTGCCTCGCCCGAACCATTCGTCCAATCATGAGTCCTGCAGGAATCAGCTGACCTTCCTGATCAGCTGACACTTCCTCTGCAGGTATAAAGGTCCTGAATTCAGGCCCGCGCGAGCATAGCTCTCCATCTGCCTAGGTGCACTAACAGACCCAGCCACACCAAGCACATGCTGCTGCATGCAAACAGCCGCTTTGCTGTCAGGACATGCGGCGGCTTTTCCGCGTTCCACCACACCACCAGACGCGTGCAAACCGCCGCGTAGGACGCGGAGTCAGCCGCCTAGCTCTTGGCACACGCGGCGGCTTTTCCGCGTTTCCTCACAGGGTGCCAGGAAAAAAAGGCCTGGCTGGATAACGAATTGGCACTGGTGAATAACAAAATCTCAGTAACAATAAACAACATTAATGAAATTGGTTTTAAAACAGATGGGAGTTGATAACAGAAAATATATTAATGATAAAGTCATTACGTAATTTAACAATACACATTAACCCAACCTTACTCTTGCACAGAACCCTCCCTTGGTGGTGCTTAAAACTAATCACTTTCCTGGTGGTGTCTAAACCTAACTACCCGCCCGGTGGTGCCCAACCCTAACCCCTACTGAGTGATGCCTAACCCTACCCACCCCCCTTGTGGTGCCTAACCCTAACCACCCCCTGGTGGTGTCTAACCCTAACCATTCCCCCTGCAGAAACAGCCTTTTACACATGGAAACAATAATATCATTGATAACGTAAAATCTGTACATACAAACAAAATAACATGTCAAAAATTATAAAGTTGCAAGCTTTTTAAAATTATAAAATACTTCAAAAACTTAAACGTTCGAATGTTGTTAATAATATATATCAGGCACCCTTTTTGCCGCTTTTTTTGCCGTATTAACGATAATTGCGTTAGAGTCTATGGCGGTGCCCTTTTTGTCCACTTGCCGCTGGCACCCTTTTTTCCTGCTTCCTTCCTTAGTGTACATTGGTGTTACTTAGTTTTTCTACTGAGTAGTTCATTGTGCTCTATGAAGAGGGGCAGGAGGAGAATGAGAAGGAGGCTTCCTTCTGCAAACTACATTAACATTTGGACAAAGATTTTTATACTTCAATCAAAACCAATTGTTTCTTGAACACAATCTAGCATGTGCACGTAACTTAAGAAACTCACTGATTTCATTTTCTAAACATATTCTATTAACAAAGCATGAAATGATATTTTGTGTACCAATCATAGTTCTGAGTGTTTGGGAGACAGCTTTAGCTTTAGCTGATTTGTCACTCACTATGAAGTCTTCAAGCAATTAAAAATCATATTTAATAGGTTTACAATTTATATTTGTAGTGGTACATGTTAAACCAATCCCTCGTCATTGGCAACCTCAATTTGAATAAGTCATAAAAACTTGTGTGTTGCGGAATAAGTGAAGCCAACTTCAAAGTGGCAGAATGAAGCCTTGTAGTAATGGTTACGCATCCACGCCTGAAGTAGAAAGCTCGATGGAATTTATTTGGATAAAAAAGCATAATGCAAATTCAATTTGCTATAACTTCATAGTTTATTTTTACTTTTATTGGATTTTAACCTTATAATTACATTTGGCATATTTATGCGGATTAAAGAATCTGCCTTTGTAGTGCATGCGAAGAAGGGATTGGCAAATGTATTCGGATTGTGAATTTCTAAGTCAAATAACACTTATCCAATAGAAAATCTCAAGTAATAGAACCTTCAAAGAAAAACGTGACAAAGAATTGTATTTATCAAATTCAAGTATTTACATATCTATACTTGCTAAACATTTTTCATGCCTTAGTGTTGTCTTTAAAGCTCTCAGCACGGAATGGTAAGAGGGGCTGTCTCAACCAAAAGGCCTCATGCTAAGGTTGATTAAAAGTAATTCAGGGGTTGCATCGCAATTAGTGCAAGTCTGACTGTGTTTCATGGGAAATAAGTAAACCATTTATGTGTGACATTTTAAATTACATTTTCCTTTCACACTTCATTAAAGTGGACCTGTAACCTAAATAACAGGTTTGACATATTTAAATAGTTTTAAAAATTATTTCCACCTTTCTCTCCAGGTCTATCATTCTCAAGAACTTTCATTTTTTTCATCTCCGACATCTCTTCTGGTGGCTGTAGATGCTAATTGCTGCTAGACACTCAGTAATGAGCAGCTCACATTAACACTTAGTTTTGTGCGGAGACCAGACCTGTCTAAATTCACTCTTTTTTTTTCTAATAGACATTCTAAATTGTAAGGCAGGCACATTTTTTTTGTGTGCCACTAGTCTGTGCATAGAAAAATACTTTTTAAAATAAACAGATTTCATAATTTAAAAGAAAATAAATATGTAAGCCTCCATCACTCCATGGCTTTGCTGAGACCTGACCTTTCTAAAACTTAATGTCCTAACCAGAGGCGATGTGCCTGGATATATGTGTTTTTTTCTTGTTACTGACCCCTGTGGCTAGGGTTTTAATTCAGTGCACTCCCTCCTTCCCCTGTATGTGTTTTTTTGTCAGGATGCACACAGCTTATGCTGGTGTATGTGCATGGTGCGCATGGATACATTACGTTAGCTCCCTTGTGCAATTGGTAAGATGTGCTATCTGTCCCAGGAGAGGATGTCAGGATGTGTGCTCCTAATCCATTGATAGGTTTGATGCAATGAATGTTTGCATGTCTGCACTATGCATGTTACAGGGCCAGAGTTAGGACACCTACGTTTACCTGGGTACTTCTGCGCAGTGTAGATGACTAAGCGTAAGAATGCATGCTTCTGTGAACTAAGACCCCGGCTTTTAACTTAGCTGTAGGGATAACAGTGGTGCCTGGATGAGTGAATCTGTTGTTTGAACATTTGCATGCAATTGTGAATTAAGGGACAGTCATTGACATAGGTTGTTTGATATGCTCTGTGAACAACTAATGTCAGTAACATATAAATTCATAATATGAAGAACTAGTAAAAGAGCCCGGCCATTAAAAAATGGGCGCAGAGACACCGGGGTTTTATTATATGGGATTATATAAAATCAGCGATATGTTAAAGTCTGTTTATGAACACACTGGCAAATCCCAGAAGCCAGAATGTCTGGAAAATTTTGCTCTGGAAAACAGGGATGGTTTTAGGTAAATAGGGCAAGAATGGATATGGGGCCACTAATGTTTTTATACTGTACTGATGGTAAACTTGTGATCACTACAGTACCCCTAACTTATAGGGCCCCCTAAGGAGCTTGGGGGCCTGGGGAACTGCTCAGTTTGAGTATAGAGTTTTTTGTCTACAGTACCAGAAGGCATGTTTGGCAAAAATAAAGATTGCATTTCATCACAAAGCTTGATATCAATGGTAAAGCGTGATGGTCGAAATATTATGGCTCATATTTGCCTTGTAACAGTAGGACTAAGCCATCTCACCATCATAGAGTCCATTATGAATTTTTCTATGTGTAGTAGTAAGGATATAGAGATATATAGCACTGATACATGCAGTGACAGCATAACAAGAGGGTGAGGGAGTGGCCTGAGAGCCGTTTCACAGGTCTCCTCGCTTCTACTATAAGAATTCTTCTGTGTAACAGAGTGCTCGACAATATTTTCCACCATCTGTCAGAAGAATGAAGCTCAGTTAAATGTCAAGATTCTAACAGAATATCACAGAATATTTAAGTTCACCAAGTAATAGTTGAAAGAAATATAGGTTTCTGGAATAGCCAAGAGAAAGTCCAAACCTAAACCCCATAAAGAGGCTGTGGGATAGTTAAAAAAAAAACGTCAAACATTGCTTGGTAGACAGTTATGAGTAAATTTATTCTAAAGTCTGAAATACTAAGTATTTTCTAATTTTCTATTTTTCTTTATTTATGGCTTGAATAAAGATAGAACATTATTATATTCTCGTGTTGAGTACGAGTATTGTACTTACTGTTTCCCATGCACTGTTTCTGATAGGTTTTTCCTACAGTATTGAAAAAACATGCCACAGTAAGTCACTTAAACAGGGAAATTAGGAACCGGAATCCAGGGCTCCACTTGATCAATTTAACTCTTAACAAAGTGTCATAATTGCATGGCATTCCACAATAAGACTTCAGGAACATTGCCTACATACATTAGCTCTCCAATATCGTGCAGAAATTACAATGGTATTGATATAGGTCCTTTCACACTGTGCACATTACATTGTGATATCATCACAATGCAACATGCCCAAAAAGTTGCATCATGTGCTTGACGTGCTGTGTGACCATACTGTAAAGCATACAGTACAATGAAAGTATGCTTCACTTACACTGTAAACATGCACATTGTCAAGTAAACACACAGCAGGCTACACCACACCCAATGTGAACGCACCATAGGAATGTCATTGCATCACGTTATGATGCAATGATACTGTACTGTCCACTGTAAAGGAATGCAACAGATTCAATGTGAAAGAATCCTAAATGTCTTTGAGTTCTAGATACTTTTAGAACCTTTAATTGTTCTTTTTGTCTGTACTGCAGTTATTGCTAGAACTGATCAAAGGATCAGGAAAAAAAATCATGCAGAGTGTGATCAGCCTTAAGGTGGCCACACACGATACAATAAAACGATCCGACTTTACGGCAATTCGATAAAAACGATCGTATCTCCCGAAAAATTCGAAAGCTTTTTTTTCATTCGACTGAAAAATCAGATCGAATTTCCCGTTTTTTTCGATTTTTATCTATCCGGAATGCCAGATATTTTTCATCAATTTCTCTAAAGATTGTATGGTGTGTGTTAGATTGTCAATTTATTAATATACACACCCATGCAATTTTCTCAGAGTTTCCAATCATTTTTATCATAATTGGGGAAAAATTGAACATAGGTGTGTGGTAAATTGGTCATATTTTTGAAATGTTACAATCAGTCAGAAAAATTGATTGCAATTCTTAAATTGAACAGGTATTTAAAAAATTGTATGGTGTGTGGCCACCTTTAGGCTTAATCAGAAACCGTAGTGTGCAGACATTCTGACATTGTTTCTAGAGGCAGGGATTCATTTAAATTAACTCACGTGACTGTTTTTCTATAACATTTTTGATGATCTACTTTGTGGATTCTGCTCAAAAGTTTTTTGTGTTTAATTTTTCATTGATTTTTCTGAGTGGGTGAATCACAAGCATCCAGTAGGTGTTTTAATCAATCTGTTTTTGTTAAAATGCATCAATGCTGTCCAGAATACACCTATCTTGTGCCGTAGCAAACCTTACATTTCTCATTTAGTGACTATTTTGCCCATATGCAATTAACTTTTGCTCCTAAGTTTTCTCCTAGGTGATATTTTCACAACTTATCAATAAAATGCCTTTTGAGCCACCAACAAGCAAGAAAATACTCAGAATTGTTTTGACATTTTTTTTCACCTACTTTTTATTTATTTTTTTTGTTTGTTTGTTTAATTTCAAAGTGCAGAGAAGCTGTTTGAAACAGATGATGAAAAATGATCTCCTAAGTGAAAACTTTGGAGAAAAAGTAAATTGCACATGGGCCATAGTGTTATTTCTAATTAGGCATTTGAAATTTTGCTTAAAATATGAATTAAAATTACATTTTTTTTCAATAAAACTTTAAAGGTAGTTTTGAATTAATAACATAGTAACTCCCACACAATGAATTAGTAAGCCTGAAATGAAACAAGATGACTTTCCAAAACACTGACATTATTTAAATATATGATTGTACAATAAAACAGACTTCTCACTGGAGTCACTAAAAAAGTAACACTATTTACTGCATCTGCAGGTCCTTGATAAAATATAGCTTGCCTTAAAAACATGTTTACACACACATAGAAGTACTCCAGCTAGCTTACACTATTGCGTTATATTCAATCCCCAGGCAGGGGCAAAACAACATATCATGGGGCCCCCCATGAAAAGTTTTATGGATCCCCGAGGTTCACACCCCTTTCCCCTTCCTTACTCTGTAAGTCATCTGCCAGAGGTCACACAAAACTGTGGTCATCATCAATTAGTAAACATTTCTGGCAGTGCTGAAACTCACTTGAACAATTAGGAGGAGAAGAGAGAGGTGAGAAATGATCACTAGGTACTTTGTAATATATAAAATTAGCAAATGTGCAATAAAATGCAATGTCAGCTTTCAGAGTAGATGAACTGTACTTTAGGAACTTGTAATTTGCAAACAGATTATATTACTATGATAACTGAATAAGTAATAAAAACTGGGAAACACTTTTTTATTGAATGTTAAATCAAAGTTGTATCCCTCTTTAAAGACACCACCATGAACCTCCCCAGGGCCTACACCTCCCATCTCCTCCTGGACACCGGAGGTAAAGAAGAGGCTTTTGGGGGAGAGGGGAAGGCTTTGGCAGCCCTCTCTTCCAGAGCTGTCCCATATCATGGACCATGCGGGCTGTTATAGCTCAGGGTGTGGAGCACCACGCAGTCTGAGCTCATAATACTGGCTAGACCAGCCTGCATGGGTGCCTGACCTATTCCAGAGCTGAGACCCCCCCCCCCTTGAAAAATCAGTTGTCGACAGCTTGTGCATTTGTCCTAGCATGGACTTGCTTGGCTTTCTTCAGTAAAAGCCGGGCCCGCTCAGGTCCATTTACTCTACATGTGCGAGCTGTCTTAATAGGCCCTAAGACAGTTAAAGATATTAAGGTAAGTGTATGAGTCAGCTAGTAAGAGTTTTTGTTATTTTTCACAAAGGTATACCTGGAATATTTAACATTTTAAGGTAATTAAATTGAAGAAAGACGTGTATTGAGGTCTCCAGAATAATATATAAGCTTTTATATTTTATTCATAGTGCTCTGTTTACCCTTTTAGCCATTTTTTATTTATTATTATTATTATTTTTTTTTTTACACATTTTGGTGCACCAGTGTAATTGTAAGTTCAGAGATTGTTGATGTATATTCTCATATTATTTTGATGACAGTGAAACTATTTTTTTCCTGCAGAGATCTGATATACATCATGAAATGTAGTCAGCCTTTTCAAAGACTGATGATGAAGAGTGAGCAGCGAAGCACAGAGATGACCTATAAAGCTATTTCCAAGTCACAAAAAACTTAATGATTAGATTTTAGGAATGAAAGTGGGATGTCTGTTCACTGGATAATTATATTGAAGTTAGGATTAAACTTTAAGGGTTACAGGAAGAGGTTATCCTACCCAAGCATCTACAAAACACGAGAGTTCTGGCTGGTTGGTAGAGAGAGTGTAATGACTAGTGTTGGGCGAACAGTGTTCGCCACTGTTCGGGTTCTGCAGAACATCACCCTGTTCGGGTGATGTTCGAGTTCGGCCGAACACCTGACGGTGCTCGGCCAAACCGTTCGGCCATATGGCCGAACTAAGAGCGCATGGCCGAACGTTCCCCGAACGTTCGGCTAGCGCTGTGATTGGCCGAACGGGTCACGTGGTTCGGACCCGAACGCGCTCTGATTGGCCGAACGGTCACGTGGTTCGGGTAAATAAATACCCGAACCACGTCATATCTCCGCCATTTGTCTGTGGGTTTAGCTTTGGGTAGGCAGGCAGGGTAGTTCGCGCTCCAGCCACGCTAGCCAGGGTCCCCCCTGTCATTGTGTCACTGCTGGGAACAGTAGTACACCGCTTGCTCAGCCACACTATATAGCATTCTGTTTACTGCCACTCTGTGTACCTCGCTCAGCCACACTATATAGCATTCTGTTTACTGCCACTCTGTGTCTGCTGGGAATAGTAGTACACCGCTTGCTCAGCCACACTATATAGCATTCTGTTTACTGCCACTCTGTGTACCTCGCTCAGCCACACTATATAGCATTCTGTTTACTGCCACTCTGTGTCTGCTGGGAATAGTGGTACACCGCTCGCTCAGCCACACTATATAGCATTCTGTTCACTGTTCTGTGTCTGCTTGGAATAGTGGTACACCGCTCGCTCAGCCACACTATATAGCATTCTGTTTACTGTTCTGTGTCTGCTGGGAATAGTGGTACACCGCTCGCTCAGCCACACTATATAGCATTCTGTTTACTGTTCTGTGTCTGCTGGGAATAGTGGTACACCGCTCGCTCAGCCACACTATATAGCATTCTGTGCACTGTTCTGTGTCTGCTGGGAATAGTGGTACACCGCTCGCTCAGCCACACTATATAGCATTCTGTTCACTGTTCTGTGTCTGCTGGGAATAGTGGTACACCGCTCGCTCAGCCACACTATATAGCATTCTGTTTACTGTTCTGTGTCTGCTGGGAATAGTGGTACACCGCTCGCTCATCCACACTATATAGCATTCTGTTCACTGTTCTGTGTCTGCTGGGAATAGTGGTACACCGCCCGCTCAGCCACACTATATAGCATTCTGTTCACTGTTCTGTGTCTGCTGGGAATAGTGGTACACCGCTCGCTCAGCCACACTATATAGCATTCTGTTCACTGTTCTGTGTCTGCTGGGAACAGTAGTACACCGCTCGCTCAGCCAGAGTATATAGCATTGTGTTTACTGCCACTCTGTGTACACCGCTCAGCCAGACTATATACCATTGTTTACTGACACTCTGTGTACACCGCTCAGCCAGACTATATACCATTGTTTACTGACACTCTGTGTACACCGCTCAGCCAGACTATATACCATTGTTTACTGCCACTCTGATTCTGCTGGGAACAGTAGTACACCGCTCGCTCAGCCAGACTATATAGCATTGTGTTTACTGCCACTCTGTGTACACCGCTCAGCCAGACTATATACCATTGTTTACTGACACTCTGTGTACACCGCTCAGCCAGACTATATACCATTGTTTACTGAAACTCTGTGTACACCGCTCAGCCAGACTATATACCATTGTTTACTGCCACTCTGATTCTGCTGGGAACAGTAGTACACCGCTCGCTCAGCCAGACTATATACCATTGTTTACTGACACTATATAGCAGACTATATAGCATTGTGTGTACACCGCTCAGCCAGACTATATACCATTGTTTACTGACACTCTGTGTACACCGCTCAGCCAGACTATATACCATTGTTTACTGCCACTCTGATTCTGCTGGGAACAGTAGTACACCGCTCGCTCAGCCAGACTATATACCATTGTTTACTGACACTCTGTGTACACCGCTCAGCCAGACTATATACCATTGTTTACTGCCACTCTGATTCTGCTGGGAACAGTAGTACACCGCTCGCTCAGCCAGACTATATACCATTGTTTACTGACACTATATAGCAGACTATATAGCATTGTGTGTACACCGCTCAGCCAGACTATATACCATTGTTTACTGACACTCTGTGTACACCGCTCAGCCAGACTATATACCATTGTTTACTGCCACTCTGATTCTGCTGGGAACAGTAGTACACCGCTCGCTCAGCCAGACTATATACCATTGTTTACTGACACTCTGTGTACACCGCTCAGCCAGACTATATACCATTGTTTACTGCCACTCTGATTCTGCTGGGAACAGTAGTACACCGCTCGCTCAGCCAGACTATATAGCATTGTGTTTACTGCCACTCTGTGTACACCGCTCAGCCACACTATATAGCATTGCGTACTCTGCCAGTCAGTGTGTATATTGCTGGGATCAGTAATACTCCACTCACCGTCAACCACTATATGAGCTCAACATGAGTTCCCCAGAGACCTCCGCTGTGAGCAGCACTCCCAACAACAGCAACAGCCAACGCCCCACGCAAGCTATAACATCCACCCCAGCAGCCAGTGGTCAGCAGCAGCCCTCCCCGGAGGAGAACGTTGTGTCCATCAGTCCGTCGCCAGAGCGATTAATGAGGGCTGCCATTGAGGAGATGATGGGGCCTGATGTGGAGGAGGAGGTCTGGCTCAGGCCAGCATCCCAAGTTAATGTTGAGGACGATGAGGGGTCTGTGTCTGGGGATGTTGGGGTGGCAGAGGTGGTGGGTGGGTCAGACTCAGGAGAAGAGTTGTATGATGAGGATGATGATCGGGACCATCTGTATGTGCCTCAGAGTCCGACCCCGGAAAACATGTTGTATCGTGTGTTTAGGTACTAAAATCTGCGTTCCCTCCCAGTAGTGTTGGGCGAACAGTGTTTGCCACTGTTCGGGTTCTGCAGAACATCACCCTGTTCGGGGTGACTATATAGCAGACTATATAGCATTGTGTTTAATGCCACTCTGTGTACACGGCTCAGCCACACTATATAGCATTGTGTTTACTTCCACTCTGTGTCTGCTGGGAACAGTAGTACACCGCTCACCCGCCACTGTATAGCATTGTGCTCTGTGTCACTGCTGACAATAGTGGTACACCGCTCACCCACCACTGTATAGCATTTCTGTACTGCCACTGTACTGCTGCCAGTCAGCGTGTACTTTAAGGATAAGTGAAATGAGGAAGAAATCCGGTGAAAGAGGGAGGGGCAAGGGAAGAGGTGTTTCCCCTGACGGTTCACGTACAGGCCACAGGGGAGCACCCAAGAAAACCCACTCAATACTGCCCATGTTGTCCAGGACAACAACCCTCACAGATCCAAAAGAACAGGACCAGATAATTACTTGGATGACCTCTCAAGCGTCCAGCAGTGGGTTAAGCAGCACCAGCACATCACGCACGAGGTCCGAGTCCTCAGCCAGTTAAAGTCTGGGCTTTCTTTGAAGACTGCACTGAGGATGTTACCATGGCGATTTGCAAGGTGTGCAAGACCCGCCTGAGCAGGGGGAAAAGTATTAACAACCTCTCCACCACCAGCATGAGCCGCCACATTCTATCCAAACATCCCACTCTGTGGGCAAACGCGGCAGGACAGGGTACCACCAGCAACACTGCCTCCCTTGGGTTCACCAGACTCACCACCAGACCCGCCTCAGCAGCAGCAGTAGCCCAGCCATTGCGTGGTTCACAACATTCACAAACATCAGACGATGCTGACACTGTCACTTTCCGGACTAGTGCTCTTGAGGTCTCCCAGTGTTCATCAAACACAACAACCAACAGCCCTTCGGTGTGCAGCGCTACGGTTGAGTTGTCTGTCTCTGAGATGTTTGAGCACAAGAGGAAATTGCCAGCAAATGACCCCCGGGCCGTGGCAGTAACAGCCAGCCAGCATAGCCAAGCTTCTGGCCTGCGAAATGCTGCCATATCGAGTGGTGGAGACAAACAGCTTCAAGGGCATGATGTCAGTGGCCATCCCACGTTACGTTGTTCCCAGCCGCTACCACTTTGCGCGCTCTGCAGTGCCTGAGTTGCATGAGCACGTGGTCAGCTAAATAACCCGAAGCTTGAAGAATGCCGTTGCCTGCAAGGTTCACCTCACCACTGACACCTGGACGAGTGCGTTCGGCCAGGGTCGATACATCTCCCTTACCGCGCACTGGGTGAACCTTGTGGAGCCTGGCAGCGATTCCTCACCTGCTACGGCGCGGGTGTTGCCCACGCCGCAAACAGCTGGATAACAACAGCAGCACCTACCTCTCTGACTCCTTCTCCTCCAACGCATCTCAAAGCTGTACCTCATCCGGAAATGCTAACCCAGCACCAGCAGCAGTAGGATCGTGGAAGCAGTGCAGCACAGCTGTTGGCATGCGTCAGCAAGCGTTGCTGAAGCTGATCTGCCTTGGGGATAAGCAGCACACAGGGGAGGAAATTTGGAGGGGAATAAAGGAACAGAGGGATTTGTGGCTGGCACCGCTGGACCTGAAACCGGGCATGAAGCTAGACACCTGGCACGAACTGGCAATGTACGCAATAGAGGTGCTGGCTTGCCCGGCAGCCAGCGTTATGTCGGAACGCTGTTTCAGTGCTGAGGCATCATCACAGATCGGCGTATCCGCCTCTCCACAGAAAATGCAGACCGTCTGACTCAAATTAAAATGAATCAATCCTGGATTGGAAACGACTACGCAACACTCCTGGACCCCAACCAAGTAACATGACCGATGAACATCTGGGATGGTTTAGCGTTTCCGGTCCCTGTTTATTGAACCTCTCATCTGTATTACATTTATGACTGCATGGCGGCAAAAAGCATTGCTGCTATATCCGCACGCTTTTTGTCCTCATGCAAGGCCTGGGTTGTTGTGTCTCACAAAGCGTGGCCTTCTCCTCCTGCGCCTCCTCCTGTTCCATCACGTGTGCTGCTGCTGCTGCTGCTGCTGCTGCTGCTGGGTTACCGTTGCCGGTCCCTGTTTATGGAACCTCTTATCTTTATTACATTTATGACTACATGGCGGTACAAAGCATGCTATCCGCACGCTTTTTGTCCTCATGCAAGGCCTGGGTTGTTGTGTCTCACAAAGCGTGGCCTTCTCCTCCTGCGCCTCCTCCTGTTCCATCACGTGTGCTGCTGCTGCTGCTGCTGGGTTACCGTTGCCGGTCCCTGTTTATGGAACCTCTTATCTTTATTACATTTATGACTACATGGCGGTACAAAGCATGCTATCCGCACGCTTTTTGTCCTCATGCAAGGCCTGGGTTGTTGTGTCTCACAAAGCGTGGCCTTCTCCTCCTGCGCCTCCTCCTGTTCCATCACGTGTGCTGCTGCTGCTGCTGCTGCTGGGTTAGCGTTGCCGCGTGGTCCCTGTTTATTGAACCTCTTATCTTTATTACATTTATGACTACATGGCGGTACAAAGCATGCTATCCGCACGCTTTTTGTCCTCATGCAAGGCCTGGGTTGTTGTGTCTCACAAAGCGTGGCCTTCTCCTCCTGCGCCTCCTCCTGTTCCATCACGTGTGCTGCTGCTGGGTTAGCGTTGCCGCGTGGTCCCTGTTTATTGAACCACTTATCTTTATTACATTTATGACTGCATGGTGGTACAAAGCATGCTATCCGCACGCTTCTTGTCCTCATGCAAGGCCTGGGTTGTTGTGTCTCAAAGCGTGGCCTTCTCCTCCTGCGCCACCCTCCTCCTGTTCCATCACGTGTGCTGCTGCTGGGTTAGCATTACCGGTCCCTTTTCCTGGAACCTCTTATATGTATTACATTTATGACTGCATGCCGACAAAAAGCATGTTACCTGTGCAAAGAAAACAGACATTTCCCGCATTTAAAAGACAGTTTTCCCTTTGAAACTTTAAAATCGATTTTCTCAAAAACTATAAGCTCTTTTTGCTAAATTTTTTTTTCCTCTTGTACCCACTCCCAAGGTGCACATACCCTGTAAATTTGGGGTATGTAGCATGTAAGGAGGCTTTACAAACCACAAAAGTTCGGGTCCCCATTGACTTCCATTATGTTCGGAGTTCGGGTCGAACACCCGAACATCGCGGCCATGTTCGGCCTGTTCGGCCCGAACCCGAACATCTAGATGTTCGCCCAACACTAGTAATGACCACAGGGTAAGGGTCTTGAAAATGATAGTGGAAGAGGAGAGGCTCCACATGTCTGAATTGGATGAAAAGGTTAAATAAAGTGTGCTGCATTATTAGAAAGTCATACCTAAAAATAATCATCCAAGAAAGGTCAAGCAGAGTAAATGTAACAGGTACTAGAAAGTGGATACCATTTAACCTTTTAGGTGAAAGGAAAAAAAGAGTGGTTCCAACGCAGACAATTACAAGGGTAAGGCTTCACAAACAATACTTCTTTGGGAGATACTGATTACTCATACAGGAGTTTTCTGCAACTAAGGATTTTTTTTTAACAGAAGGTGGATTTTAATAGAAGAAGTAGAAGAGAATAATGAAATGAACAGGAAGAAAAGTCATAAAAGGAAGAGAAAAAAATAACTTGTTATGAGTGACAAAAATTATACTCTTGACAACAACCAGAACAGCCCATAAGACCCAGTATCTGCCAATATTTTAAACTGTTTAAAATGTTGCTTATGGATGATCATCATTTCCTTTTCAATGTGAAACTAACTTTACTTTATCCAAAACCTGGACAAGAGTTAAGCCCTTACAGGGGCATCTACAAGATTTTTGAACATAAGCTTAGTTCTTCTCTAACTATAAGTTGAAGACCGTGGGGCAGGTCTTCCAAATAAGTTTCACTGCTCCCCTGATATCTTAACATTTGAAAAAATTCTCTGGTACCTCATATATCCTATACACTAGTCTGACAGGCATTTTTATTGCCCATGTTTCTAATCTTTCTTACAACTATTTGTAAATACTGAATTATGGAAATTTGACATACCATATTTTTTTAATAGAGGCTCCGGACTATAAGACACACCTAGGTTTATAAGGTAAACCAGGAAAAATATACTAAACCTGGTGCATCCATGGTCCAGATGTTTTCCCCAATTATTGTATCCCACTTTGTACCTCCTGTGTCCTCCATGTGTCCTCATGTATCCTCCTGTGTCCCCATGTGTCCACTTCTGTCCTCTATGTGTCCCCTGATGTATCCCCTTCTGTCCCCTATGTGTCTCCTTTTGTCCCCATGTGTCCTCCTGTGTCCCCTTCTGTCCACCCATGTGTCCCCTTCAGTTCCCCCATGTGTCCCCTTCTGCCCCCCTGTGTCCTCCACTCCCCCTTGTGTCCTCCTCTGCTCCCCCTGAATAATGTAAAGCAGCAGCAGCATGGCTCAGTGGTCTTACCTCATCCATCCAACCCAGCGGAAATCAGAGACCTCTCTTCTCCCTCACGGCTCCCCTGGTGCCGTCTTCGGCTGTTCGGAGAAGAGAGGTCTCTGGTCGCCGCTGAAGCCAATAGATGAGGTGATCCCACTGAGCTGTGCTGATGCTTCTTTACATTATTTGGGGAGGGGAGGAGGACACAGTACAGGGAGTCCCTGACATTGCAGCGGGTCATATCGGCGGGTGTTTGTAAGTGTTTTTGGCATATATAATGCAGGGACTGTTGTTCTCCATTTTTGGGGGAGAAAAGGTGCATCCTATATGGTTTGGGGGAGAAAAAGTGCATCTTATATGGTGAAAAACACAGTACTTTTGGGCTGCATAGGAAGGTAATAGATCTTGTAAGTGAATGTATAAAATGGAATATTTGTATTGCTCTTAAGTATTCAGAAAGTGGTGGTGTTGATTTCCCCAAGTGCTTGCTAAACAGTGAAAATTTGAATTACAGTATATATCACTAATACACATTTAAAGAAGTAAATTCAACTTTTTAAGTAAACTTAGTTAAGAAAAAAAATAAAAATATCACACACTGATATGGCTCTGACTTAAGTACCAGAGCTATCCTTTCCCTATCAGTAAACAGTGAACACTGTGATTGACTCACAGTAATCATGGGGGCGGGCAGAGCTCTGCTGTCAAAATGACAGCAGAGCAAGCAGGCTGCAGGGATGTTACAGCAACCCAAACAGCAAGAACGATATGGCTGCAGGGTGTGACAAATTGAAATCCCTGCCAGGGATAAAAGCTGCAAAACAGGGTGTAGATTTCAATCAATGTGGCTCAGAGACCATTTCCAAACATATATTTAAAATTAAGTCTCTTAACATGACTTGCGTATCACCTAGAAAGTATTGTCAGTCTAGTCTGTTGCCCATAAAATAATAAAATAAAGATCTAAAGGATCATCAGTGCATAGTTCTTTAGAAGCAAGTGATGTGCAGAAATCATTAGCTTATTAGCCATTTCATCATTGCTGCAGTTGGCTATATTATCTCTAAAAGGAAAGTGATGGTGTATTTAAATTATCATTATAAGAATATTTAAACCTAAAAGCTCCTACTTATTTGGACTGAAAATGAAAATATTGGATGGGAAATTAGAGAAAAATTGGGCCAACTCAGCCCAGAGACATTATAATTACTTCTGATTAGCAGAGATAAGTGAATCAGTCTACAAATGAGCTGTGAGCTGAATATGATCTTTATTGTACAATTGCAACATTTTCCATTCATGTGATTGGTCTGCTTTTTAGATTTGCAGTTCATGATTGGTCTGATCCACTGAGATGTATGCAATATTTGGAAACTGGCAAAACTGATTAATGCACTGTTTTGTCTAGTAGAAGAAAGGAAAACTGCTTGATTTGTGGATCACTTCTTCTTTTGTGCATTGGCTTTGGAAAATATATTTTACATTTAAGTAAACTTGAAGCCTTTAAAATAAAAGTTTCATGCATGCATACTGTATGTCAGTAGGGGGTAGAGATGTGCAATGAGATGCAACTAATTTCTCCTTGCTTTTAAATGTCATACACATTTTATGCAGCTTGAACTTTAACCAATACAAAATAACAGGAAGTTAATCTGATTGGTCCAATTGTAACCTGCATATACTGTAATTTACATGAAATTTGGACGAAAAATGATTTGCATCTCATTGATCATTCCGAGAGAGGGAAACCTCTTGATGATCTGGCCTCCGCTAGCTGTGGTCCTCTTCCTCTTCATGGCTGTGGTCCAATCTGTGTATGAGCATGATCACACTGTGTAGGAGCACGGAAGGCCATGACTGCGCAGTAGCACTGAGCCCCTTGTGAATGGAGAAAAAAAGCCATGCACAATTGGCTCCATCCAACTATGCAGGTGTAGGCCATCCATGAGCCTGCACACAGTGTGGCAATGTTTATACACAGAGCGGAGCGTTGCTATGAGCAATCTTCAACTTAAATGGCAAACATTACTTAGAGCAGAGGTGCTCATCAGGTAGATTGTGAGCTACGGGCAGATCACCAAGGACTTTTAGGTTGATGCCACACTAGCCGCCTGAGTGACATATGTGTCATACCCTGCTTCTTTGACTTGGATGAGCTTAGAGCGATTTGCTGTTCTGCAGTTTTGCTCAGCAGTGTAGATGATGGTGTTGTGAGGTGTGGAGCCACATTTAGCAGAAGTATATGCTATTGCTGATTACAGTATTGCCAAATACTGAGTATCATATTGTAAGCATCATACTGTAACTCTATTAAGTCAATCACTGTTCTGTTTTGCTTACTGAGGAGGACTCTATAATAAGCATCTAATTGACTGATGGCTTGTGGTAAACACTGATGGACTGCCGTGGTCCGGGCTCGGCATTCTGGCTATTCCAGCCTGCATGAGGGACGAGGGCTTAGGGCTGGTTCACACGGATGTTTTCCCGGTGTTTTAACGCAATTATTTAGATGCAATATTTTTCAGGATCTTCTACCGTCCCATTCAAGTGAATGGGATCATTCAGGACAAGCTTTTGCAAGCTTTCATGAAAGCCTGGCGGTAGGTCCCATCATCACGTTTTGTCTCAAAAGCAACATATTGCTTTCAGAGGCGGTAAATGCCAGAAAACCAGTGTAGGGAGCCGAACCGCTAGTCTTGAAGGCTTCCCAAAAGCCTTCAAAAGCTAATGTTTAAACGCTGGTGTTTTAATGCGGCACTGAGCAAAAGCTTGGCAGACGTCTGTCTGAAACAGTTGATAAAAGAAGCTTGGGAGGAGGACCCGAAATTTTTTTTTCTAAATTTGACTTTTTAATGGCAAAATCATAGCTAACTTTGCCTGGCATCTCCATACAGACAGGCATTTTTCGGCTGTACAGTAATACCTGGCCAAAGTGTTGCAAATTCCACCAGGGTTTCTCTAGAAACCCCGGCATGAAAATCACTGCTTTTTCTTTTGATGTATGTAAATTTACACTGCCAATAGGTTGATACATTATCTGTCATTTAACGGCACTTAAAATTAACTTTTTCCTAGTGTAAAATTAAAATCAATTTGCTCTAAATCTACCAGGTCTTTTTGAAAAAAAAAAAATCTCTTGTTGCCACTATTCTCCTTCACATACCCTGCACATGTGGTGATTTTAGTATGTATGGGGGCTTTGCTATTAACTGCTAAAGTCGACAGCCATTATCATTTCTTTAAAAAAAATAAAATAAAAAGCGTTTAACTACAATCCTTTTTATTTTAGCAACTATTTTACTATTGATTCCCCTCCTTCATGCCACTATCTGGGTATTTGTACACTTCGTACACCTTTTGTAAAGAAATTGCATTCGTCCTCCAAATATATGAAACAATACACTGAAACTCTGCAGATATCTCTGATCTGTTTGACAATTTGTGCTGCTGTGTAGAGATGGCCCAAACGGTTCGTCGGTGAACGGTTCCCAGTGAACTTCCGGGGTTCGCGATTGCGGAGAACCGTGAACTTTTCCGGAAGTTCGGTTCGCCCCCATAGTGCATCATGAGGGTCAACTTTGACCCTCTACATCACAGTCAGCAGGCACATTGTAGCCAATCAGGCTACACTTCCTCCTGGAGGCCCCCCCCTCCTATAAAAGGCAGGCAGCGTTAGGCTTTTCACTCACTCGTGTGCCTGCAGTAATTAGTGAAGGGATTGCTGCTGCAGACTCTCATAGGGAAAGCTTAGTTAGGCTTTTGTAGGCTTGTTAGCTTGCTCCTTGCTGATTCTTATTGCTAAAAAAGCACCCAACAACAGCTCTTTTGAGAGCTAATCTTGTTCTTGTGATCTATTTTTTTCTGTGTGTCCCACTGCATAGACAGCCTTGCTAATTCCTACTGTGTGTGCCACTGCCAGGCCCAGCATATTCAGTGACTGCTACCTGTGTGTGTGACAGGTGCACATTGTAATACCCACTGCGTATACCTACCTGTTGTTCACTGTGCACCCACCCACCTACGTGAGTGCACACAGTGTCACTGTGCCTGTCCGGTACCTGTCTGTGTGGGACAGGTACACATTGTAATACCCACTGCATATACCTACCTGTTGTTCACTTCAGTGCACCCACCCACCTACGTGAGTGCACACAGTGTGATATACCACTCCTGGCATATCTGTTAACTGCACCTGTGTGACTGCACATTGTATTACTCAAGTCAGTGCATACCTTTCACTTCATCCCCCCGATATGGACAAAACTTACAAAACAGGTAGAGGCAGAGGTAGAGGCAGACCCAGAGGAAGGCCACCTGGCAGGTCTGTGTAAGATCATGGTGATGTGATTTCGTGTGGCCCTGGACCAAAGTACAGTGCTCAGAAGAAGGCACGTCCCATCAACTCCCAAGATTGTCAGGATGTGGTTGACTATTTAACACAGAACACCTCATCTTCCGCAGCCACCAGCGCTACTCCAAGTACCACATCCACTACATTTGACAGTTCGCAGGAGTTATTTGGTGGGGAAATCACTGATGCACAGCCATTATTGTTACAACCAGATGAAGGCGCTAAGCAAGTTACACCCCCTCATAAGTCTGAGTTAGGCGACACTATGGACGTAACGTGTGCAGAGGGGGATGATGAAGTACCTGCTGCTGGTGCAGTTTTGGAGGTGTCTGAAGAAAGCGAAGCTGGTCAGAATGATTATGATGATGACGATGATACGGACCCCACGTATGTTCCCAATAGAGGAGATGAACAGGGGGACAGTTCAGAGGGGGAGTCAGAGAGAAGTAGGAGGAGACGAGTTCCTGAAAGAAGCAGGGGGAGCTTGTCATCAGAAACAGCTGGTGGCAGTGTCCGGCGCCATGTATCGCCACCTATGTACAGCCAGCCAACAAGCCCTTCAACGTCAGCTGCTGATGCCATCATAGTGCCATCACCCCAGGGGGGCTCAGCAGTTTGGAAATTTTTTAATGTGTGTGCCTCAGATCGGAGCAATGCCATCTGTTCTCTCTGCCTCCAAAAAATGAGCCGTGGAAAGGCCAACACCCACGTAGAGACAAGTGACTTACGAAGGCACATGGAGAAAAGGCACAAACTGCAATGGGAAGAACACCTGAGCAAAATCAGCAAACAAAAGAAAAGCCACCCTCCTTCTACTCCTCCTCCTTCAGGTGCATCATCTTCAGCCACTTTCTCCATTGCACCTTCACAGCCACCCTTCTCCACTCCGCCTCTGACTCTGCCCACAGCAGCAAGGTGTCTGTGAAGGAAATCTTTGAGCGGAAGAAGCCAATTTCTGCCAGTCACCCCTTTGCCCGGCGTCTGACAGCTGGCTTGGTGGAACTGTTAGCTCACCAGCTGTTACCATACCAGCTGGTGGACTCTGAGACCTTCCGTAAATTTGTGGCCATTGGGACACCACAGTGGAAGATACCAGGCCGCAATTATTTCTCTAAAAAGGCGATGCCCAAACTGTACCGTGAAGTTGAGAGGCAAGTGGTGTCATCTCTGGCACACAGCGTTGGGTCAAGGGTCCACCTGACCACGGATGCCTGGTCTGCCAAGCAAGGTCAGGGCCGCTACATTACTTACACAGCCCATTGGGTCAACCTGGTGACCAATGGCAAGTACGTGGCTGTGCAGCGGACCAACTTGTGACACCTCCATGGTTTGCAGGCAGGCCTCCTGCCACCTCCTCTCCTCCTGCTACATCCTGTTCGCTGTCGTCATCCTCCTCCTCCTTGGCTGAGTGGCAGTTCAACTCTATTGGTGCTGTGATCTCCTCTCCAGCTACACAGCCCCAGCTCCCCAGGGCCTATGCTGCATGCCAGGTATGACAGTGTCACGCCATCTTAGACATGTCTTGCCTCAAAGCGGAGAGTCACACTGGACCAGCTCTCTTGGCTGCTCTTAACAAACAGGTGGATCAGTGGCTGACCCCGCACCAGCCGGAGATCGGCAATATGGTGTGTTACAACGGCAGCAATCTCATTTCCGCGTTGAATTTGGGAAAGCTGACACCTACCCTGCATGGCACATGTGCTGAATCTAGTCATTCAAACATTTGTGTCAAAGTACCCAGGCTTAGAGGACGTCCTAAAGCAGGCCAGGAACTTACACGGCCATGGCACACTTTGCTGAGATTCAGCGGAGAAACAAGTTGCCAGTGAGACGCCTCATTTGCGATAACCCGACTCGCTGGAATTTGACCCTCTTTATGTTCTCTCACCTTCTAGAACAGGAGAAAGCAATCACCCATTACCGCTACAATTTCAGTAGAAGGACACAATCTGGGGAGATGGGCATGTTCTGGCCCAACAACTGGACACTCATGCAAAATGCATGCAGGCTCATGCGGCCATTTGAGGAGGTGACCAACCTTGGTGAGTCGCAGTGAAGGCACCATCAGCAACTTGATCCCGTACGCTTACTTCCTGGAGTGTGCCATGTGTAGAGTGGTGGATCAAGCAGTGGAGGAGCATGAAGAGGAACAGTTATGGGAGGAACAGTTGTGGGAGCAATTTTCAGCAGAACCAGAAGTTTGCTCAACACCTGCGGCAGCACAGAGGGGGGAGGAGGAGGAAGAGTCATGTGGGGAAGAGGAGTCAGACTTGGATGATGAGGAAGGTGTTTCTTTGGAGGAGGAGGAGGCAGTGGCAGAATAACAACCGCAGCAGGCGTCACAGGGGTCTTGTGCTGCTCAACGTTCCCGTAGTATTGTTCATGACTGGGGGGAGGAGGAGGACTTACCTGACATCACTGAGGAAGAGCAAGAGGAGATGGATAGTATGTCTGCATCCAACTTTGTGCAGGTGGCATCTTTCATGCTGTCCAGTCTGTTGAGGGACTCACGTATAAAAAAAACTGAAGGGGAATGAGCTGAACTGGGTGGCCACGCTACTAGACCCTCGGTATAGGCACAAAGTGGCGGACATGTTACCAACTCACCTGAAGGCAGAAAGGATGCAGCACTTGCAGAACAAGCTGGCAACTATGCTTTACAGTGCGTTTAAGGGTGATGTCACAGTACAACAGACTAAAGGTACCACTGCCAGTAATCCTTCTCCCATGTCCACGCAGGCAAGGACAGAATGCTCCAGTGATCTCATGGTGATGTCGAACATGCGGACCGGCAGATAGCTGACTACCTGGCCTGAAGTGTGGATGTAGACACTGTGAGCAGCGATGAACCCTTGGACTACTGGGTGCGCAGGCTTGACCTGTGGCCAGAGCTGTCCCAATTTGCCATCCAACTTCTGTCTTGCCCTGCCTCAAGCGTCCTGTCAGAAAGGACCGTCAGCGCAGCTGTAGGCATTGTCACTGAGAAGAGGAGTCGCCTAAGTCACAAAAGTGTTCAGTACCTGACCTTTATCAAAATGAATGAGGCATGGATCCCGGAGGTCTACTGCCCACCCCAAGACTAAGTCAGTCCTCACACACAGCATCTCTGCCTGCACGCTGTGTGACTGCCTGCCCCAAGACTAATGCTGGG
This sequence comes from Hyperolius riggenbachi, assembly GCF_040937935.1. Classification (NCBI taxonomy): domain Eukaryota; kingdom Metazoa; phylum Chordata; class Amphibia; order Anura; family Hyperoliidae; genus Hyperolius; species Hyperolius riggenbachi. Next base: position 233,816,937 of record NC_090647.1, read on the forward strand.
AATACACGTTGCGTTTTTGCCTTCGTTTTAGCCTTCGATTCGTTCGGTAAACAAATCGAGTGTTGAAAACATATGTGAAAATAGTCATAATCTCATTATAGTTTCGATTAATAGACCCCAAAAACGAACGACTAGTGATCGAACATGTTTGATATTATCTCTCTTTATCCATCTAATCGAGCCATTGGTAGGCTTGATGGCTGTTCAGATCGATTATATATTTGTTTATGCTAGTCCGTCCCTGTAAAAAGGGATTTTCGTTTCGTTTCGTTTCTTTGCAGCCTTCGATCATTGGAAAAACGAAACCATCAGAATCGAAAAAAAAAACGAAACCGTGGGTGGTGATATTAACCGTATGATCGATTATTTCGGGATCGAAAAGGACAAAAGGCACAATCGAAACGAAGGTTTAAACGAAGGCAAAAACGAACCGTGTATTCCCAGCATAAGTCTCTCCCCACTCAGCACCTCTGCCCGCAGGCCGCTTTACTGACTTCTCCGCCACCACCAACAGGGTTCAGGACTCCAGGTGGATTCCTAAATTTTAAAGGCCGCAGACCAAATTAGATCAGCTGGACAGTCACTGTTCTGTCATTCAGCTACCTCAGCCCGGCGACCATATGGGCTGGAAAGCCACCATCACCTGCACTCTCGTCATTGTGCGCACCAGTCTAGCACGGCCGTCACTATGCGAACAGTTGTTTGCGGTGTGTTACACAGTGAGTTTGGTGTGTCAGTGTGAAGCAGTACTCTAATTACCCTCCCTGATTGATGTATACACATGCAAGATGTTTTAAAGGACTTTAGGCCTGCAATTTAGCATTCAATGTGATTTCATGCCCTTAAAACGCTGCTTTGCGTCCAATCCAGATTTTTCCTGGGGACTTTTGGCGTGTATCCCACTCCGCCATGCCCCCCTCCAGGTGTTAGACCCCTTGAAACATCTTTTCCACCACTTTTGTGGCCAGCTTACATTTTTCTAGGTTTCAAAGTTCGCCTCCCCATTGAAGTCTATTGCGGTTTGCGAAAGTGCGCGCGAACCGAACTTTTGCGGGAGGTTCGCAAACCCAGTTCGCGAAACGAAAATTCGGGCCATCTCAAGGTTCGGGCCATCTCTACCAATGTCTGGATCACCCAGTAGGTGAGTAAAAGTGCTCGCTGCGTGTTATACTCTGCATTGAGCTCCCGGCAGCTAGCCCGAGCATAGCTCAGACTTACCACCAGGGAGGTTAAGTTGGGGAACAGTAAAAAGAATGGAGATGGCACACAAGGTTGCTTTTTCAGGTAAGCTATATTACACTCATACAGTTACAAAGTATGAAGAGCACACGACATGTATCAGGCGTAGCCCTTCCTCAGGTGTCAGTGCAAGTTGGGGAACCGGCTGTAAGGAAAGGTATCATCTAATGATAACACAGCACTAATCTTCTCTGCATTCTCATATCTGCATCATTCTACAGAACCTACAGTGGTTTGAAGATAAATAAACAATACAAATGCCAATGGTAAAACAGAACAGTAGGGATGGTCATTTGGATTCCGTGGAATTTAAATTTCTGCATTTTCAATCGAAAATTGGCATTTGGAAATTGAAAATATGGAAATCGTAGTGTTGCAGAAATACAATTTACTGCAACTTGGTCATTTTAGCCCAATCACAGAACTCTGAAGCATTGGACTAATCAGAGAATGCAGACTTTTTCTTCAAAAATTGTATCATGGTAATTTTAGACCAATCACAAGACTTTGCCATTTTTCCAGTTTCCGTTTAACCGATCTCCTTTTTTTCTGTTTTAACCTATTTTTTTTTAATTCTTTGCATTCTCTGATGCATAAATGATGAATAAAATACTCCTTAAAAAAAACGAAATCAGACAAGGCGTAAATCGGAAATCAGAGAAAGGGAAAATCGGAAGATAGGAAAAAATGAAAATCATGAAAACGGAAATTGGCATTGGCGAACTGGAAATGGGCATTTCTGACCATCTCTGTAGACCCAGTCACATGTTTTAAATCTAATAAGCATACATGCAACCATTGTGATCACTTACATTTTAACCACTTGAGGACCCACCCTTTACCTCCCCTTAAGGACCAGCGCTGTTTGTTGGGATCTGTGCTAGGTGGGCTCTGCAGCCCCCAGCACAGATCAGCGGGCAGGCAGAGCGATCAGATCGCCCCCCTTTTTTCCCCCCTATGGGGATGATGTGCAGGGGGGGTCTGATCGCTCTGGTGGGCAGGCTTGTTGCGGGGGGGGCACCTCAAAGCCCCCCTCCGCGGCGAAATTCCCCCCTCCCTCTCCTACCTGCTCATCCCCGGTGATCGGGGCTGCACAGGACACTATCCGTCCTGTGCAGCCAGTGACAGGACGTCCCCTGTCACATGGCGGCGATCCCCGGCCACTGATTGGCCGGGGATCGCCGATCTGCCTTACGGCGCTGCTGCGCAGCAGCGCCGTACAATGTAAACAAAGCGGATTATTTCCGCTTGTGTTTACATTTAGCCTGCGAGCCGCCATCGGCGGCCCGCAGGCTATTCACGGAGCCCCCCGCCGTGAATTGACAGGAAGCAGCTGCTCGCGCGAGCGGCTGCTTCCTGATTAATTAGCCTGCAGCCGGCGACGCAGAACTGCGTCGCTGGTCCTGCAGCTGCCACTTTGCCGACGCACGGTATAAGCGTGCGGTCGGCAAGTGGTTAAAGGACAACTGTAACAAGATGGATATGGGGGCTGCCATATTTATTCCCTTTTAAGCAATGCCAGTTGCCCGGCTATCCCGCTGATATTCTGCCTCTCTGAACAAGCATATGCAGATCTGGTGTTTCTAACATTATTGTCAGATCTGACAAGATTAGCTACATGCTTGTTTCTGGGGTTATTAAGATACGACTGCAGCCAAATATATCAGCAGGACAGTCAGACAACTGGTATTGATTAAAAAGAAATAAATATGGCAGCCTCCATATTCTTCTGACTTAAGTTGTCCTTTAAAAAGCATATTCATTTACAACTTAGAAAATACTTTTGCAGGATCAGCATGGCAATTTTTCAGATGTTCTGTCTAATTTGCAATAATAAAACAGAAATGTGATTCATATGCACAGCAGCACAGTTTTCACTTTGAAAGACTGAGGCCATACTTTCTCATGTGTTTTTGAAGTTTGCAACTCATCTGTTTTATACAACATAACTGCAATAATTTTGGCTCCGAGTGTGCTTTGCAATAATTCACTCTCCGTACAGCAGTAATTGAGAAACCACAAAATGAGATTGCAGACATCCTTCTCCATTATTTATTGTAATATTTTGCCATAAATTTATATATATATATATATATATATATATATATATATATATATATATATATATATATATATAGCTTTCTTATAACATTTTATCCTTTCATGTTAAATTAATATACAAAGCCATAAACCAAGGTAAATAAAGTAAGGAGTGATCAGCAATACGCAGTAAGTTAATAAAGACAGATTGCTCAAAAGGTGCCGCATACCAAATACTTAATTCAATCTTCACTTTAATTTTCCAGTCTGGTTTCGTTCGGTGGGGTTTACTCTTAATTATTTTACAAGGGAATCAAATTGTGATAGCAAGGAAACGTTATCCTCTGAAGCTTAAGAAATATATTAAGCCTCACATTTCTTCCTGTAAGAAATTAAATCTCAAATCCAGCCAACACTTTTGCATTTATTCCAGGTTGTATTCCTGTTGGTAAGAAGTTTCCTTATGCTAAGCCTGATTTACGAAGTTCCAGAAATGTCAAGTGCGATCTTTTATTTCACCCGCCAGGCAATTGTACTCTGCTGTTCATTGAACCAAAGCATTTGTGCAGGACTCCTAGGTTCACAACCTGAGCGGTCCTGATTGTTGAACACCAGCAGGTGTAAGCCATTTCAGTCTTTGCTTATTTTTATGAACTTGGACTTGACTGATGTCAATCTCTATACTACTTTGGATCTAACTTGAAAATTACTTGTTCTCAGTGTATTAAAAAAACTTCAAATGAATACAGCCTCGGAAATATCACCACAGATCGCATAATGACCATCAGACTTAGCTCCACCCACCACCCCATGTCTTTATATCCAGTATGGCGTGAATTTCATCATGCTTGTTTGTTGAATGGTTTGCAACAAATAAATGAACACTTTGGGCCATATCCTATTCCAGGTGATAAGTAGCTTGCAGATGCGCGCTACTTATCACCTTGCCATTGCACAAGGATTACCGGCAAATCCTACTACCCATATGCTTTGCGCGATGGCCGATCATTAGGGTGCATTACTCTGGCAAAATCCTGAGCGATGCTCTCTTTTACCGGGCGATGGGGAGCAAGGTTTACGCCATGGTGATGTCCTTACAGCACCATGGCCTTGCTCCCCACACATGCCCGCTCACACGCCTAACATCGCTGCCATCTTCTGCCGCAGGATCGGGGGTCTCCTTTAATAAGCAGACCCCCAGATCTCCCTGTTGGGTCGCCGCCCATGTTGCTCTGCTGGGCTCCCCTGTATACATACAATAAATGGCTCAGACAGCGGACCAATGGGGAGCACCGGCTTCAGATTCAAAGATGCTTTGCCCCGGCTCCTATGCAGACAGTAATTAAAATCATAGATGCACTGTAATTACGCAACGTAATTTGCAGCGAGAGGCATTGGGTGATTAGTAGTGTTATGTATCTTTACAGGGGTGACCGGCAGAGCTACGTGGGGGCTTCTAAGGTGTGCTGTGACCCGACGGGGAGCTCTTGGGGTCTCCTTATTAAAGGAGACCCCCAGACGCTGCGGCAATGATGTGTGTTAGCTGGTTTAGACCTGCTCTAAGCTAATGCTCATGTCTGCCGGGAAGCATCGCTTCCCAGAGGCATGAAAAGGGTAATTGGATACTGTGTAAAGAACTTGCTAGGTGATTATATCGCCCAAGCGAGTTCTTTTCCACCTGGGGGGTCTTAAATTGAATAGGATTAGGCGATGCCCTCATTGCCTAAATTAAGAACTCGCCAGTGCTTAGTGCTGGCGAGTTCAGCAATAGAATATGGCCCTAAAGCTGGCCACTAACGGTCCAATTTCTAGCAAAAAATCGTTTGAGCGATCAGAAATTCTGATCGGACGAAAAATCGTTCACTACACCATCAACTAACCAATCATTGCTTCCTATCTATCACGACCACCAAGAAAATCCAAATTTTCGTTCGACGAACACTCGTTCATAATCGATTGTGTCCACCAATGGAGATTATTTACAACCAATCTGATCAGAATTTCTGATCGCTCGAACGATTTTTCGCTAGAAATTGGACCGTTAGTGGCCAGCTTTAGTCTGCATGTCAGGCAGTGCCAGGTATCTGTCTCTCTATTGCATATGGTATCTCTGCTGCCTCTGTATTTACAGAGCACACTGTCACTACCACAATCAGGGGTGCTTGGATACGCCTTTTTAAAATCCGAATTGATTCGGATCCGGATACCCAGATATCCGGATCTGAATTGGATATCCAAATCCGAATTTTTTGGTATCCAAGTAAACTCGGATATCCGAACCCAATATCCGTCCGGATTCGGATATCTGGATAGAAAACCGGAAGTGACCTGAAAATGGCTTGAAATGCTTCCCAAAGTCTCTTAAAATGTCAAAAACCCCTTTCGGAGGTCTCTCTCTCTCTCTCTCTCTCTCTCCCAGATTTCGGATTTCAGATGGGAAATCCCAGTTTGCTAGGATAGTCTATTCGGATTGTAAAAATATCCGAATTGCTATTCAAAGTTCGGATAGTGGAAAAAGTTTGGATTATCTGGGTAGTTTGGATATCCGGAATCCGGATGAACAGCACTGACCACAATGTTAGAAGCACTCTCAGTCCTCCATTGTAGTTCTGACTGCACTCTATTTTCTTTCCCTAAATTTGCATTTCATAGGTTAAGATGAGTTTTTGAGAAATATGAACCTAAGTAATGTGGGGTTCACTAAATCTACTGCATTTATGCTAACTATGCCAAACTCAGACACACTGATGACTGTATAACTACGTTTTATTAAGCTGTTAGTGTGGTCTCTTTCTCCACCACAAAATATACTCCAGATGATACAATAATACTGTCACTACCATTTACTGCACAATATATAGTTAATTATATATAATCAGTGCAGAATCCAAAAACAGAAGACTGCTCTGTTTAAGACACTAATGTATTTTTATCTAACAAAGTGCTGATAACGTTTTAGTTCACTAGTCTCTGGTCAATGAATGTTTATTACTAATGACAATACTTCCTCCTTCCAAGCCGAAAGGTTGAAGTTTCGAAGTCAAATGAAAGGCACCATGAAGGACCCTGTCCGCAGATTTAGTATTGAATGGTTCTGAAAAGTGGTGTTCAGGTGAATTTGGAACAAAGTTCCAAATTAGAATGCCAACACTACGCATATGTGATACATTTAAAACAAACATTTTCTACTTTTTTTTTTGCTGTTAAACTGCTACTGAATGCAGAAATGACCACCAAATGTACCAGACAGAAGATGAGGTATTCACAGAGTGCCGAAGAGAGTCTTAAAACATGAAGTACATTGCATAAGCCCTATTGATTTCAAAGCATTACTATTTCATACATATCAATTTTTTTCTTTTTTCCTAAAATGTGATAACTTTATTACTTTAATTTTGTGCATTGAAATTGCGTACCTTTATCCAAAATTGATGACTACTTTCTAGATAGTGGAAAGGACTGCTGAATAAACTTCTCTGCTTGTGATAGTTTTTGACCAATTATATTCTCCAGTGATCCCTTCAGAGGTAGGCACTAGTGTTGGTGTTCAAATTCAGCACAATGTGGTTCGGGACACAAACACACACTTTCAGCAGCAGTTCAGCACAAAAATAGCAGGACAGGGTGCATTTCATTGAACTCCAATACTTCTTTCTTCCAAGCTGGAAGAGTGAAGCATTAGAGTTAAATGAAACACACCCCATCCTGTTATTTGGTGCTGAACTGGTGCTGAGTGCGTGTGTTCAGGTTCCAAACCACATGGTGCCAAATTCAAACACCAACATTATTGGGTGCTACAGGAAGTGATTTTAATACGTATTATAAATAGAGGAGACTGTACAGCCATTTTTCATTTTATATATATATATATATATATATATATATATATATATATATATATATATATATATACATATATATATATATATATATATTTTTGTACTTGTCGATGTACTTTGTATGAACTTTATCAAGAATCCACAGGTCATTGCAAAGCAAAAGCAAGGAGAAGAGTAAGCTTGTATTAAACAATCTGTAAGATATTATTGCTACACACATATTACTTCAGGCATCCGGAGAAAGAATGATCAGAGCAAATTTCCTTAGAGGCAGCTTCACGGTTTCATTTTGGAAGACATTGGTTTTTAATATTCCATGGATTTAGTGGATTATCCTTAATCCAAAATGAAGAAGTAAGACAACACAAGAGGTAAAAATCTAAGAACATATTCCTGTCAGTATCCACCCAGTACCCACACAATGTCTACGTCTATGCTTCAGGATTCTACAAAACTGACTCGAAATTATCCTGCATGACCTTAAACAATAAAATAATTCTTTCAGAAATGCATCTTTCTTTTTTCTCTGCAAGACTCTGAGAAGTTCGTCTTTGAATTAATTCAGGAATAATTGAATGCTGCCTGAAAAGCCCAGAGAAAAACATGGACATTCATTTTCTTTAGAACTGTACAGAGGTGTTACTAAACTGATATGGTCCCAAATGTAATTTTAAGGTCTTCACAGTGCAATGAAGTCACTGCTTATGGCATGATTACAGTATCCTAAATATTATGAGTGAATATATGCATTTCTAATGACTTCTGACCATAACATATAATTAGAGAGATTTATTGTTTGATTTCTAGTGTTGCCATCTTTCTGGCTATTGCTTAGGAATAGGATTGGGATCTCTAAAACCATTTATTAATCTTTTTAACAGTATATCACTGTATTATTAATATGGATTGTGTGTGAGTTTCACTCTGCTTAGTACTTAGTCATAATGTTCACATCGCTTAATCATCTTCCAGTGATGTGGGAAGCAAGATGATTAGGCTAACACCAAAACTCCAACTTTCTTTTTTTTTAATCTATGGATTCAAAGCATTACCAGGCATCTGGAAGATATTATTTAGTGCTTACAAAGCTAAGCTGGCTACACATTATCTTGATGGAAGGCCGGATCGACCATTAGATAGATCCCTCTCTGATCGAATTTAATCAGAGAAGGATCTATTGCCTGTTTACACACTGCCTAGCAATCTCCAGTAGATTTAAGCCTGAAAGCACTTGACTCAGCGCATGTGGTAACATCATAACGTACTCCAGTGTCACGTGGAATAGGTACTCAGGGAGATGCCAAACACCTAGTGGAGGCCTGGGGTTGTGCCAGCAGATAGGTGAGCCTTTAATGCTGCACATGAGCACAGGGGGTACACTTATACACTTGAGGGACACCAGCTGGGGGGCCATCAGTCATTGCAATATTGAACGCCACTGAGATCTTCCGCCATTTCTGGTCGATCCATTTAATGTTTTCAGACAGAATTTGATTAAAAGATCAATCTGGTGGCCATGTTTCGTCACCGGTTCTCTTCTGATTCTATTAAATTATCAAACCTAAAGGCCGATTGGCCCGCAATATTGAGTAATTTATAAGCACCCTTAGTGATCATTTTTAGTTGGATGTAAGTATAGCGGCAACTTGTTAGTTAGCTTTTTATACTTGAATAATACAATAGAAATTGCAACTGCCAGCAGTGTGGAGCAATATAACAAATATAATTACCTTGTTATCTCCATAAATACACAATCCTGGGAGTGGCCAATGTAAACTAGTAAGTAAATTATGTCTGTTATATTACGTGTAAGTTGCAATATAAAATCTGTTAGCAAGAATGTTTGGGAAAAAGTAACTAATAATTGCTGTTTACATCCATTAGAAAGAAAAATCCAAGTTTGTAAGCGCAAGATGACATTTCTCAGATGCCTGATAACTTCAATATATATAACCCTATCCTGTTAACTACTTAAGGACCGCCTCACACCAATAGGCGTGACCGCGGTGGCAGCCTCAGGACCACCTAATGCCAATTGGCATCAAGTCCTGGGGCTGCAGTTCCCCAGGCGATTGTTCCCTGCCGCTTCACGGAACGGAGTTCCGTGAATAGCCTGCTAGCCACCAATCGCGGCTAGCCGGCTGCTTGTAAACGTAAGGGGAAAGAAATCCCCTTTGTTTACAAGCATACAGTGCTGCCGGGGGCCGCAGCGCTGTACGAGATCGGCGATCCCCGGCCTCTGGTTGGCCGGGGAGCACCGTCCTCTCATAGGCTGATGCCTATGAGAGGCGGAACAGGACGGATCGCCACCCTGTTCCAATTCTAGTGCACAAAGGGGAGGAGGGAAGGGGATGGGGAGAGAGAGAGCCTCGCTCGCTGAGGCTGCAGTAAAAAAAAATAGACAAAGTTTGCAGCGATTGGACCCCTCCGGCAGCATGTCCCATTAGGGACAAAAAAAGGAGGTGAGTCCGATTGCTGGGCTCCCAAGCTGGGCTGTGCAGGAGGCTAAAAAAGCCTGCACAGCCCAGTACTGCATTAAATGGCCTGGTTTTTTTTTGGGGGGGGGGGGGGTGGTAGCACTTTGGGAGTCAAGTGGTTAAATGTGAGTGCTGCTTAAGGAGGAACTTGAAAACTCATTAAATAATGTATGTATCTTCATTTAAAAATTCATAATAATACTTATATAAATGCTTAATACCTCTGACTGATTTAGGCAGATGAAGCATTTACTAACAGTACTGTGAACTCTAAATTACAGTAACAACAATATGGCCTAGCTATAGCTAAATTGTTGTGACATGGCTTAGGCAGCTATTTTCAATTGCTATGTCTTTGTCTTGTTAAACTTAGAGCTAAAGAACTACTATACTTATCTTGGTGAAAACAGTATTTTTTTCTGTTTAGTTGAGATTTAAATGTTATTGCTAGGGGTCATGTTGAATGTAGCCTAATGGTTAGTAACCAGTGGTTAGTACAGCTGCATCCACTTCTCTCAATAGCCTTACTGCTAGGTGGAATGTATAGAAGCCCAAAGTTTCTCCATAAAGCACAACGGTACTTGAAAATGTTATGTTTCTGAATACAGGGGCAACATTTATAATATTTCAAACAGTTTGGCAGGTTAGTGGTAGATACAACCAGGGACTTGCCCTAAAACATCTCTAAGCTTCTATTAAAGAATAGTTTGGCATAGCAGCTTTATTCTGGCACAGAGTCAAATCAGTTGCTTCTCCTAGAAGGCTGTCCTATTGGAGTGAGCATCTGTTTCTTATGTGAAATACTGTGCAGCTGCTTAGATTCAAACCTGCCTACTACCAAGTCTCATTAAAGACTCTAAATAGAGCAAAGCTCTTTTTTATTTTGACTATTATTACTGGACATGTGCTCTATTATAGCATAACTAGTGCTCTGCATGGAGTGACATGGTTTTGCCCTCAATATGGTCAGTTGCTTGAGTTTACCTTATTTGGTGTCTAGGTCACTATAGTCTCAGAAATGTATGATACATAAAATAAACTTAACACTACTGCTTACATTGCTAGTGAGGTTGACTGCATACAGAATAATTTCTAGAATAAATGTCAAAACACGGCATCCAGGTTAAATGTTGATAGGGGCTTTGTAGCTATGTAAGGCTGTTGCCTTTGATGTAAGATTTGAGCCTTCTACCAGGGTTCGAAATCTGGCTTAAAGGACATAAGAGGTGAGGTATTAAAACTATCTTTACTTACCTGGGGCTTCTTCCAGCTCCTACAAGTCATCCTGTCCCTCACCACAGCTCTGGTTCTCCCCCATCTCCCACTGTCAGCCTGTGAAGATCGGCGACCCCAGGATGGGTCGGGTCTTCTGTGCACACGAGTGCGTTTGAGAACGACGAGAGCACATGCCCGCGTGTACGCAGACCCGTCCTGGGGTCACTGATCTTCACAGACTGAGAGCGGCGAGGGACAGAGTGACTCGTAGGGGCTGGAAGAAGCCCCAGGTAAGTAAAAATAGTTTTAATGCCTCACCTCGTATGTCCTTTAAGCCAGTATGTAAAACATTAAGGAGTCTTTGGGCATGCCCTAAGTGGCTGCAGCCCTGAAGTGGTTTGAGTCCACCAGGAGAAAAGCATAATATAAATGTTCTGTTTTAATTACTGTTAAAGAGATAAAGGCAGTTTAACTTACTTGGGGCTTCTACCACCCCCTGCGGTCTCCCCGTGCCTGTGCCGGTACTCAACGATCCTAAAGGTCCCCCGCCGCAGCTCAGTTTCGCTTTTGTGAATGTCTGTGCAGCACTGGCTGTGTATGTCCTCATTCACGCTTCTGTCTTTAGGGCTACAGCTGTGCATGTAATTAACAGCTCTGGATGCATTTCTTACTCACAGAGGCAAAAAGCAATTGCTTGCATAGCGCCTCCCAAAATTATGAAGTGATGAATTGTACTGTATGTTGCATTTCAACAGGTGGTTTTGATCATAGGCTTTACTAACAAGGTCATACTATAACTGTCAAAACACCAGACAACACAAACTCTTGACTTATGCAAGTCTTATTAGTAGTATGTCGGCTTTGCATACTTGTCAAATCATGTACACCTAACAGCTAGCTAATATATAGGGTGAATGTGAATATAACTGTATTTTGAACAAATATCGGTCATCATTTCTTTTCACTTCTTCATTAGGGATGCTTATTCGGAATCCCCGGAATTGAAATTTGAAATAGGCATTTCCAATAGGAGTGTGGAAATCGGAAAATGGAAATCTGAAATCAAAATTCCGCGGAAATCCGATTGACTGCAACTCGGTAATTTAAACCCAATCAAAGAACTTGGGAGTATTGGGCAAGTCAGAGAATGCAGAATTTTTCTGGAAACTGGAAATAGATATTTTAGACCATCCATATTCTCCATTTTCTACTGCAGTTTTCCTGTACGACAGTCTGTGCTCAGCCCTCTCAGAACTGCTATTGTAAGAGAAACCATGCACTACGCTAAATATAAACCCTCACACATTCCCTGACTACACCCTTTTATATGCTCTGATTTAAATCCCAAGGAAGGAATGAAAATGGCATAAAGAAAGGTCAATGACTAAATTAAATTATTCTGATTGAGATGAAGGTGATAGAGCAGCCTGGATTTATGTGTTCAATAGATTGCTGATAGAGGATGAGTGATTCTCTCCTGTCTTGTGGAGACACTGAAAAATCTTTGAACTCTTCTTATCAGAAAGAAGGACGCTTTTCAACTCTATGTTTTTATATGCTAAATTATTCTGGTCAAAAGAAGTGCTTTCTGGCAATGTAAAACACAAATTTATATTAGCATTTCGACATTAGACATGCCTAAAACGTTCAGAACAATAATAGATATTTAATGTAACAATACAGGACTAAATGTTTTTGACTGTTTCCCAAGTAGTAGTTTCCCCTTACTTTAAAGGATCGTATGTTTAGTGAAAAGTTTTGTTCATACCCTTGTTTTAACCACTTAACGACCGCCTAACGCTGATAGGCGTCGGCAGGTCGTTAGTGGTTTAGCATGGAAACGGCCTTTCCATGTCAGTTCACGGAGGGTATCTCTGTGAACAGCCTGCGAGCCGCCGATCGCGATTCGCAAGCTAAATGTAAACACGCGGGGAAGAAATCCCCGCTGTTTACATCATACGGCGCTGCTGCACAGCAGCACCGTAAAGGAGATCGGCGATCCCCGGCCTCTGATTGGCCGGGGATTCCCGCAGTCTGATAGGCTGAAGCCTGTCAGAGGCGGTGCAGGATGGATCTCCATCCTGCACCGCCCAGGGGAAGGAGGGGAGGGACAGAAAGAGAGAGAGGGCGGAAAACGATGCAGATGGGGGGCTTTGAGAAGCCCCCCCGCTAGCCACATGCCGGCGGTGATCAGACCCCCCCAGCAGGACATCCCCCTAGTGAGGAAAAAATGGGGGAAGTCTGGTCACCCTGGCTGCCTGCTGATCTGTGCTTTGGGCTGGAGAGCCCATGCTGCACAAATCAGCACAAATCCCCCTGGTCGTCAAATGGTTACGTTCATAATCTTAATTTCAACTAATTGCAACAAAATCATTTATAATATTGGGGACAAAATATTTAAAGTAAACCTGCAAGACACAAAAGTGCACATAATGGGGGTACTTACATCGGGAGGAAAAGCCACTGGATCCTAAAGTGGCTCCCCCTTTCCCCCTAAGCAACTCTGATCCAGAGCTGGCATCCCCCAAAACGCAGGTGCAGTAGCCGCTTTCCGATAGGTTCCGGTGGAAATAGCCAAGCCCGATTGGGTGTACACTGCTGCGCAGGTGCAGATGGCTCGTACCTCTGCAGTAGAGTGGACCCGATCGGGATTGGCTATTTCCATTGGAGCCTGAGTGGACAGCTGCTACTGCGCCTGCATTGTGATATCTCCTAGTGATTTACAGAAAGCTGCACATATCACTGTTCTCCAATGCAGAATAGTTACATATTTAAAAAAAATATATACTTTTAAAGTTTTAAATACATCACCAAATGGGTTCTGGGTCAGGGACTCCTTTAGTGATGTATGTAAATCTCTAGAGGTTGAATTACTACTAACTGATAAATCATGATGGCAAATTATGAAATAACTGTCACAAGGAATGCAGAAGTGAGCAGTCCCACCCTGCCAGCAATAGTATAGTAAAACGGCTCTGATTATTCTGATCATAGTGATCTCATAACTGCCCAACATAATATATCCTTAGTGAGTATGTGTGTACCTCTTTAGTGATGTGTATAAAAAGCAAAACTGTGCTTACATCTGCAATGAAGACAAATGACAGAGGATGTGCAGATTTATTTAGGATTTATCTAAAGGGTGACCTTCTGATCACTCACTGCCCTACTGACTTTAACACACTTGGCCTCGATTCATAAAAGTGAGTGCGGTAGTTCAGAGAAGGGCGGGAAATTATCGCTAGCTGTAAATTAGGGTTTTTGCAGTGAATTCATAAAAAAAATTCTGAGTGCGAGGTGATTGCGATAGCAGTCGGTAAGTGTGCTGTAAGTGTGCGGTGTTATGCAGAAAGCTGTCGGTATAATTTGCTGAGTGTGGTAGTTTGCCGAGACTTCCTAATGACAAGGTGCATGCTGGGTAGAAGTGGGCAGTTTTAGACACACATGACTTATTTATTATATATATATATATATATATATATATATATATATATATATATATATATATAATCTAACTCTGTGCAATTTCTAAAAACCTGGGTGATATTACAACCACCCTTTCTCCTCTGTATCCTTAAAAACTCCATAACATTAACTTCAAAGGGCTCCCTTTTTCACCTAAAATGCTACTGTGTAGAGCAAACTCGCCAGGTCTTTGTTGGCGACAACAACACATTATTCATCGCTTCCTTACTCCTCCTTTTTTTTCATGAATAGACTTCATTCAGTTTACCGACACAAACAACCTTTTCATTACCGCACTATTACCGCATGCGGTAAAACATGCGTAAATCATGCGTTAAATGTTATGAATCCACTATCAACATCACCATGCGGTAATTTACCGCTTGGGCGATAACGCATGCAGTAATGCTTTATGACTCGAGGCCAAGGTGGGAGGAGGCTCCCAAAAAGTAAAGAATAGGATGTATATGGGGTAAATAAAAATGTGTTCTTTTTGGTATCCTTGTAGTGGAAAGCCTTGCAGTGCTGGGTCCCTGGTTCGAATCCCAGCCAGGGCTCGATCTGCATAGAGTGTGCATGTTATCCCTATGTCTGAGTGGGTTTTCTCCAGGCACTCTGGCTTCCTACCACATCACAAAAATATAAAGATAAGTTAACTGGCTTCCCCCTAAAATTGGCTATAGACTATGGTAGCTATATACAGTATACTGGACATATAGTAGAGATTAGATTGTGAGCTCCTCTTTGGGACAGTTAGTGACATGATTATATACTCCGTAAAAACACTGCGGAAGATGTTGGTTTTCCATAAATACTAAATAATAATAGTAACCCCTCTACTTGGGGCACCCTCTGAAATAATACATCCAGTGGGACTTTTTTACTTGGAACCACCAGACCTGAAGAAAGACATATCTGCATGGAGACCAAATTCTCCACATGCTCGATACAGTGCTTAGCAGCCCATGTTTGTAAGTAGTATTTGAATAATTGTGTTCCTACATCCAGAAATGCTACCCCATATTGGTGGTCATGGTGTTCCCCGTTAGCAGTTCAATTCCTGTATTTCATCTACCAGACACCCTGCTATTAACTTTAATGCACTTCACTTTCTCTAGGAAATAATGATGCATTTGTGATCAGCTTTTGCAAGAAAAAAAAACAAAAACAAAGCTAAATCTGATAACTTTGCTAATACCTCCCAATTATTAATTCCTTGTGCATAAATATACCTGTAGCGTGTTATATATTTAGCACCTACATTATGTGTTATATTTTAAAACTGGTTGACTAAAACCCTAGCATTGCAGTCCACTTCCCTTAAAGTGACTCTGTAACAAAAATTACAACGTTTTTTCTACCATGCTACAAGTTCCTAAACCTATTCTAATCTGTTCTGGCTCACTGCAGCACTTTGTACTATCAAGGTCTATGTAATAAATCAATGTATCTTTCCCCTGTCAGACTTGTCGGCCTGTGTCTGGAAGGCTGCCAACTCTTCTGTGCTGGTCTGTTCCTCTATGCACACTCCAGTGTGTGTTTTATTTACATAAGCCAGCAGCTTCTCTGCTATCTTATCAGTGATAGAAGAGAGCTGGATAAAAATCCTCCTCTGTTAGGCTGTGAAAGTAGCTGGCTGACACATACTGAGGAATTACAAACACAAGCACAGGCAGAGCTGTCTGCAGGAAGCCTGTAATGTTCAGTGCATGAGAGAAGAAGGGGACAGAAGGTAAACACACAAATGATCTTTTGAGATTCAAAAGGAAAGCTGTATACAGCCTGCTTGTGTATGGATGTATTTTCTATGTGTGGACATACTGTACATCAATCTACTTCCTGTTTTGGTGGCCATTTTGTTTGTTTATAAACAAACTTTTTAAAACTGTTTTTAACTACTTTTAATGCGGCGGTGAGCGGCGAAATTGTGACAGAGGGTAATAGGAGATGTCCCCTAACACACTGGTATGTTTACTTTTGTGCGATTTTAACAATACAGATTCTCTTTAAGTGCCAACCGTTCCTTTTGCCAAACAGATTCTCAAGATCACAAATGTACAGAGGTGTGTGTTACCTCCACTACAATAATAAGGATAAAAAGTTGATAAATGTGAAAGTAAGAAAAATTTAAGAAAAGAAAAAATGATTAATATTGAAATATCATATAGAATTCAGAGCAACTGTGCAATAAACAAATTATGCAAAAATGTTTTAGGGCTCTTGCTCAAGCATTCCACCTAAGATGTAACGTTTTTCTTTTAAATACAGGAAGAGGTAGCTTGTCATGTTGTGACATATATGTAGGCGTATAACAGCAGATTACATTACCATATTGCACTGGGAGGTAAAACTAAACACCTGGCCCTGCCTCAGCTGCTCAAACGGCTCTGACGCTCACCACAGATTTGCCTCTCCAGGAAGCATCTCTGCTGCTACCCCAGGCAACCTCTCCAGCCCAACAGGCAGTCCCATGTGGCCCCCTCTCTTCTATTTCTTCCATTACTTTGCCGAGAAGCAGCTACTGGCTCCGGTAGCTTGCCTTCAGTTGCAAGACCCCCAGCACTGCCACCTCAAAACATTCTCCTTTCCTGCTGGCTGTCCCTGCTCCACAGCTGTCTCAGAGCCCCTTTCCATTTGGAGGACACCCTCACTAACTGTGAGTACTGCTGATCGCAGCAAATGCACACTGCCTTCACTACAGCACAGGTTCTATACCTATGCCACCTGTGCTTAACCAGGTGATCTGTTCAGATACTTCCCCGTATTTGTCAAACATAGGCCCCTTGAACTTTCTGAATGATGATCTTCTAAATAGTACAGTGGTACTATTAATGCTAACCTCCATACTAGTAGGGAGGAAAGGACATGAAACGTTGTTATGTTTTTATATTATTATAGTCCATAAAGCTTAAAAATATGCACATTTACTGTTTACATTTACTATTCTTAGTAAATTCTTAAAGAGAACCAGAGACGAAGCACCCTCATGTATTTTATTACATTTATCAGTGGGAACATGACAGTAAACACCTACCCTGCTTTTAGTTTTATTCTTCTCAGTCTAATCTATCTATTATCAACTGTGATAAGAATCCACCGACTATTCAGTCGAGATTTGACCTGGAATCATTATAGCTGAGTCACTCTTCTGTGGAGTCTTTTCAAGCCCAAGCCTGCCACCTCCTAGATCAGATTTCTTACTCAGAGCTGTTGACATGGGAGGGGCTGCTGCTGCCGAGAAAGAAGCTCTGAAACAGTGTATCTGTGAGCAGTGTGCAGCCTGTCATTATCTACTGTATGCAGTTTCATTTCTATGAGAGACACTTCCTACAGGCAGCCACATAGCATTCCAGAATAATAGTTGAAAGCAGACAGATGAAAGGCTGCAGCAGCCCTGCTTGTCTATAGTCTCATAGAGGATAGACAGCACATCCAGAACAACGTATAACCCGGAAGCAGAACAGGTATGAGCCGGCGGCCATATTGGATATTTCCTGGAGCAATAATGGATAAAAAACACTAAAAAAGGCCCACCAGAGCGGCAAAATTATCAGGTAGAGCATTTATTCTTTACAAGCTATCAACTGATATGTTTATTTTGTTCGAATCGTTCATCTCTGGTTCCCTTTAAGAAGGAAACAGGAAGCCTAAATCAGATTTTAAAGTAGTATCAAGTTCTGTTCTGTCTGCATTAGTGAGTAGCTTTTGGCATCACATTTCTTTTTAAATTTGCCAGCTATCATCTTTGTGGTTTTATCATTATTTATTTCCTCATTTTAAGTAGCTTCTGAAAATTCTGCTTAACTTTTATAAATGTACAAGTCAACTCAGGTGGTACTTAGCTGTCAGCTGTGACAAACGATGGATGCAAATGCATTCTCTTGGAAGCAAACAGTGCATTCATCATGCAAAGGTTTCTTATAATTATGTTACCTAATAAAATATACAATTATGATGAATTTTCAATTGTAAGGATTCATCACAACTACAAAATGACATTTTTGAACATATGTTTAGGATCAAATAGCAAGATATGTCAGGAACCAAACAGATTTTAGAGCAGAGATGTCTTTTAATTATCATTGCTGCACTTTTTTTCTTTTTAAATAAAATAAGAAAAATAGGAGTGTTTGCCTTCATTTTTAACCTGTTCCTGCCCATGGAAGGCAAAACAATCCCCCAAACCACCCATCATCCAAAGTGTATAAATGTTAATGAGTTTTATCTAAAGCTCTTTGATCACTCATTATGTAACTTCATGTACTGTGATTGTGATACAGATTAAGTGATACAATGTTAGCCCAGGGGGAAGCAGGGGTCAAGGTAAAGGAAGATCCACTTTACAGTGCTAACCAGTTGGAGAGCTTGAAATAAATCAGGGAACTGAAATTGGTGTTCCCATACTTAAATCTTTGATAATGACCTTCATTCCAGAAGTATACTTGGCCTGTGACCATCCCCTAACAGCGCCCCAACATTGGATATATATATTTTTCAAAGCATATTTCTTGAGTTATGTAGTTATTTACAAGCAGAGTTATAACGTGTGACATATCATTTTCCTTCTAAAAGTTGATTAAGCTTCAAACTTTAAACCCATATGAATTCATAAATTCACATGGGTGGGCTACTGTTTTCTAAAGTAAAGATACTATTAAGATAATAGCATGCTTTTGATTTCATGATCCTTGGGATGCTCACAAAGGCAAGTGTGTGTTCAGTTCAGCTTTTTCTATAGTGGAGGATCCTCCTATTTTTTTGGAACTGGCCAGTTTATTATTTCACTCAGCAATCCAATATAATCAGTACAGATTCTAATAGGCGGTGTGGTTTCTTTGGACCCCCAGACATGCAGGACTCTTGGCTTTATAAATATTTGATTTGATAGAATTTGCGATTAATAAAATAACCTTGGAATTTTATTAGATAGTTTTACTTCCTTCTGTAATTGTCTAGATCAGTGTTCTCAACCCTGTCCTCAAGGCCCACCAACAGTGCATGGTTTGTGGAAATTCACAGAAGTAGCTAATCAGCTCTGCTGAGACACCAATCACTTCACCTGTGCATGTTTGTGGTTTTCTGCAAAACATATACTATTGGTGAGCCTTGAGGACAGGGTTGGGGAACTCTGGTCTAGATAGTCTGAATACGGGGTCTTAGACCCTAAGGAAGACATTTTTTGAGGACGATTTCAGACCTTAAAGAGGAATTCCAGTGAAAATAATGTAGTAAAAAAAGTGCTTCATTTTTTACCATAATTATGTATAAATGATTTAGTCAGTGTTTGCTCATTGTAAAATCTTTCCTCTGCCTGATTTACATTCTGACATTTATTACATGGTGACATTTTTACTGTGGGCAGGTTATGTAGCTGCTCCTAGCTGTTTTGGCTGTTAGAGACAGCTGTAAACAGCTAATTCCTGTCTGTGAACCTTGTTACATTGTAACAAACTGCCAAAAGTACCGCGGTACTCAGAGCTTCTTGTGGGAGGGGGTTCAGCATAAAATCAGTCATACAGCACCCCCTGATGGTCTGTTTGTGAAAAGCATTATATTTCTCATGTAAAAGGGGGTATCAGCTACTGATTGGGATAAAGTTCAATTCTAGGTTGGAGTTTCTCTTTAAGTGTGATCAATATATGTGTTCAGCTGACTTTTGTGAAGAGGTGAAGGACCTTTTTTTTAAATGCACACATTATCCTGTAAATGCACTGCATGCTGTGCGTTATACTGACTGAAAGGGTCGTACACCACCCAGTGTGATAGCACCATGTGAATATAAGAATATTATTGTATTGCTTTGGGATGCAATGATTTTGTGTGATTTAATGAACATAGTGTGAAAGGAGCTTTATCTTATTTTAAGTTTCAGCATCTTGGATTTCAACTGTCTTTCTACAATGCTAAGTCATAAAACTTTTCAGGTGCAATGATTTCTAGTCTTCATAAAAGAGCATTTTTTATTATTAGGTATAACCTACTAAACTGTAATTTTTGAAGTGAAAAGTATGGAAAAATAGACGAGTGGAAATGTCAAACTTTTAAACATCATAACCATCAATCATTTTGATTCTATCAAGTTATTTGTGCTAGGCCTGCAATGGTTTTCCCCTAAGGAACATGTGAAATGCTGAGAGATACCATAACACCATATCATACTGTACAGAACGTCTAGACACTCACATTTATAAAGAGAAAGAAATCTTTAGTTTGCTTAAAGGCAATGTTATAATGTTATTGTATCTATATTTCACACAGCACCCTAAACATCATATTACCATTGCACCCCAAACATGATATTGATTAATGATGCAATTAATAAAGATAGTCATACATTAATTTATATTTGCGGTATTTATTCATGGTACTCCGCAACCTCTAAAATGTCAGTATTATAGTCAACAAAGGTATGACAGATGCAGACGCAGGATGGTGAAGGGGTAGCAGGCTTCATATAGATGATTTTGTAAAAAAAGAAGAGGCAATTTACAACAATATTATGATACAGTAGAAGGTTTCTGCTCATTCAAGCTTATAGTCTAAAGTCTCATATATACACATGTGTAGCATATCACCCGGCAGGTGTTGAGGCTGTATGGACCCATCTCTAGCCTGCAGGCTAGCAAGATGTTCTGGAGTGGGAGTGGAATCATGTAGTGAGAATCATGTAGTGTGGAGAGCACAATGCTCTGGGTCAATTGCTGGCCAAAACGGTAAAGAGGAGCTGGTGGCTGCCGTACATATGCTAAATTCTTATCAGGGGCGGTTGTTTTTGTCTGCCTTGGCTGAATTTCATCTAGCATGTGTACAAAGCTTTATCCACCTTATCCTGGTGAAGAGTGTGGGGAGTCTTGTTATGAACCATTGATAAGAGGGAGGTAATGCTCATAGCAAAGATGCTTCATTTAACCAGGTCAAAAAGCAGGGACGGAAGAAGAGCAGTCCACTTCCCAAGTCCTCAGTGGCAGATCAGGCAGAAGAGAAGAGTGGTGTGTCAGTGACTGTGATGGTAACAAAAAAAACGCCTGCACTGGGATCTCAGGTTAGAGAATGATATGTTGGAAAGGAAACTGAATCATTCACCAAAAAATGAGTTCCATCATTGCATTGACTTTATTTGTCATCTATCTTTATTTTGTTCTGGTGCCGATCTTTAACAATTCTTCTTACTGTCTCATAACTCAATACTGGTTTAATAAGGAATTTTACAACCTTTAGGGCATGAAGGCTAAGACAAAACTGGTAAAAACAAGGACTAGTGATGTTCAATATTCCGATAACTGTGATATATTTTCCCACTTAGTAGAGAAACTGAAAAAACCTTTGAACCTCTTTTCTAGGGCCCTCAATACCTTCACACTGAAGATTAATGTAGGGAAAAAACAAGATTATCTTGTGTTTTGTCCCTGACAATGCACTGGAGCTACTAATAATTACTATAGCTTAAGAGGGAGGAAGCTGTTGATCATTTCTTTTACTCTGGCAGCCATTTGCCCATGAGAGGAATTATTGGGGAGGAAGTTCAGCACCGCTTTAGCTGTTCTAGTGCACCATTTAGAAGACTCAACAAACATGTGTCTAAGAATGGAACAAAAATCACTGTTCTCCTGTAAAGCACTATTATCTTAAAATTCTGGAGAGATTCCATCAGCACTGCCTCCCAACGATATTACCTATTAGATTTGGGAATCATTCTTCTAACCTATGAGCATAATTGCCAAAACAATTTGCGTTCTCCAATTTTTGGCTCAGCTTAGCTTTAAAAATGCTAAGAATCAGTAGTAGAGGGCCAAGTTAAATAAAATTATAAAAACTGTTACATAAAATTTCAGCCTTCTTTATGTGTTTAATAATTTGTACAATTTCTAGCAATTTATAAAATATGGAATCTGTCCCTTTCAATTCAATTTCTTTGTACTTTGCAGCTTTTCTCTAGGCATTTTGGACCATTTTCTCAGCTGATATTGTGCAGAAGAATGATTCTACCTCTACAGGCAGTTGGCAGGAATGGCAACAGAGAACAGTGTCATCATATCATATGCTAATCTATTCATGGCATATTTGCAAAGATGTGCACATGAATCATGTTGTTTCACTTATATATCACAGATACGTGGTGCATCCAGTCTTATTTTTATATCCAGCGATGGAAGGGAACTACAGGAACAGCTGCTGAATTGTGATCATTTAAATCATCAGCATGTCTTTCTAAAACTCACAAGGAAATGGATCACACAAACTGTCAGCCTTCCTGAGTTAAGTTTGGATAATGCATGCCAAAGGATAAAGTATAAAAATGTAAAGATGCAGCAAGATAGCTATCATGACAATTAAAGATGTCCTTTGGGCAGACAGCTTGATGTACAAGTAAGATACAGTATAAGTGAATCATCTTACCTACAAAAGGAAGAGACACCGAGAGCCCAATATAGTGTAGTATGTATTGGATAAGGATGGGTAATGAAGGTAAGTGAAATAATACTCACAAACCAGGGTTACCCTTTAGACAACCGCTGTAATTGCAGGTGGGGAGATTTAAGGACTGTCCCCACTCAGGACTAAGAAGTCGCTCTCTGTAGATTGGAAAAAATGGGTATATCACCCCTCCACCAGGGGTGGACACAGGTCACCTCTGTGAGGCGCTGTGTGTTATTATGACAGCTGACTGTTAAATACTCCATTGTTTATTGCCTGGTGAAGCAGGAATATACCTGCGAAACGTGTTGCAACACTGTATTTTGGAGTGTGCTAATAAATCTTTGTTTTTGAAAATTGACAGTTTCATGTCTGCTTAAGGGAGGTAAGTCCACCACCTCTGCCTCCCTAGCAATTTTTAAAGGATTTATTATATTTTATCCTGTTGACACCTCTGTTAACCTCTTGAGAAACGTCTTACCTGACTGACTAGTTTTTTTTTCCATCTCTTTCCTATGGTTCAGATGAGTCAATTAAAAAGTAAGGGCAAGCATAAGCAGCTTTGGGCTCTATGCTTTCTACCCTCTACAGTTCAGTAGCAACGCAATGGAAAATGTTATTCTCCAGCCTGCTATTTGGAGAATACAGACTAATATCTAAATAAAAAGCACATCATTCTGCTCTTCCCTCCTGTAATCACAATGCTACTGTCTGTACAATCCATGGAAGAGTATTGGTCCACAGTGCAAATCCCCACTACTGCCTTTGTGTGCAGCTCTACAGTGATTACACATACTGGGCCATATGCAATTCACTTTTTCACCTGAGTTTTCTCCTAAGAGATAATTTTTCATTTTCAATTTAAAATAACTTTCTAGCACTTTTCAACTAAAAAAAGTACCCAAAAGAAGTTAAAAAAGTACTATCAAAATTATTTTGAGCATTTTCTTGCTTTCTGGTGGCTTAAAATGCATTTTACTGACAAGTTTAAAAATGTCAACTTGGAGAAAACTAAGGAGGAAAAGTGAATTGCATATGCGCCCTGACATCAAAACAAAATTAGACAGTCTTACTGGTTACTTATAAATTAATACAGGAAATTATCTTTTTATTGATTGTGGTTAAAACTGAACTATGGAGAGACTAGCAAAGTGTTTCAGATAATGTACCACCTAACCCCTAACTGTACTACAATCTGCATATACTTTGTAAGAATTGTGATTGATATCAAAATTATCTATTTACTGTATATAGTGTTAACATCCTCTGCAGCACTTCACTGAGTGCATCAAACAAATCATGTTGATTGCAGATTCAGCAATGATTCTTTCACTTCAATTTGTTTAAAATAGCATTCTGATGGATTTGTGATTTCTGTTAAAGGGGAAGTTTCCATTAAAGGGTATTTATTGGAAAAAGCTTCACAAATGATAAATTGATTACATTGTGCTCACTACTGTGTTCTTACCTGAGGGAGCAAGGCTGGTTCCCCCAAGGAAACACCATGGCCTCGATTCGTAAAGCATTACCGCATACCGAGCACTTAGGAAAATGTCAATTCATAAAGGCTGTTACCGCATGAAAAGAGGACATTACTAAGCAGTGAGGTAAATTAATGACTTGTGCGGTAAATACCTTAACGAATGTCAATAAATGTCAATTCATAAAGACTACAACGTGGTACAGTCCAGAAAATTTACTGGGACCTCTGTTGTGGCCTAATTAGTGCAGAGACTGTACAATACTGTGAGAAGCCAGCCAGGACTCGTGGAAGCAGAGAGAGCTATGACTGACAGGAGCATAGCCAATAGAAACAGTCCCTGTCTTCTGAAAGTCCTGCTGATCGGATGTTGATAGGTTGCTAAGGCTTCTCGGGTGGAACAAGCTTTTCTACCCACCAGGCAGCGAGCAGAGAGATCGTAACAAAAGAGGCTTCCACTGTGGCTGTTCTACCATTCAACCCCTCACGTTTCTGTTTGAAGATGCAGAGGAGCTAGTGGGTAAATCACCTAAGCATGTCATATGTATTGTCTCTTAGAGTTCATCTAAGCTTTGGCAATGAAATCAAATGTTA
Source organism: Hyperolius riggenbachi (assembly GCF_040937935.1). Taxonomy (NCBI): domain Eukaryota; kingdom Metazoa; phylum Chordata; class Amphibia; order Anura; family Hyperoliidae; genus Hyperolius; species Hyperolius riggenbachi. Next base: position 233,841,701 of record NC_090647.1, read on the forward strand.
AGAAAGACTAATAGATTCAGAGTGAGCAGAGGCAGTATAGCAAACATGTACATTTTAAAGGGATGTCGGCATGCCTCTTATTGTAATTCCCTTACTGCATGGAACATCTTGTAAGAAAACAGACAGCTCCACACTGCTCTGCTGTTACTGAACAAGTTTTGTCTATTGAAGCCAGTAAATTACTGAACTTTTCCGCACCTGTGAAAATTTTTATGAATTAGCACACAAAAGTCTAAAATACCGAATGCGGTATTTTAACATCCAGATTTTTTTATCGCACAGCCTTTTATAAATCGAGGCCATTGTAACAGAACCTTGAGTAAATCAGATTCTTACTTAAGCGCCAAGCCTAAATTCTTTTACATTTTTAAGTGAATAAGTGCAAAGCTCTGAGCATGGCTGACAAACAGATGGTGAGTGTTTTAGTGAGATTTGCAGGACAGTGCTTTGCTTCTGGGCCATCTTCTGTAATTGTGACTCTTTTTTCACTACCCGTCATCTATCATGACCCATTAGTCTGTTAATCCCAGTCTCAAACAGGTATGTACCAGGTGAGGTTGTTCTACATAAAGGGATATTTTTTTTAGAAACTAGGTAAGTACTATGCATTCTCCCTTCAATTATTTCTTCATTTTAAATCTTAAGAGATTATGGACCCAAGGAATTGAATAGCTACTTAGGTAACAGCTGATCCATTTATGATTAATAAGAGGTGTCGGAAGGATGTTTTTTTCTGAAATATACTCTCATTTCCACAGTCTTGAGAACATTAAGTATTAAGATCTTATTTTCAGTTGCTGTACAAAGAGAAGAGCTGTCCCACTATGCAGAGTACAGTGATCAGAACATGAGGAGCTCCAGTTGTAAGAATATAACATCACTGGGACACTGAGAAAAACAAAGTTGGGCAAAAACAGAACTACTGTTATTTCCTAGTGATGATTAATTACATGAGTAGACAGTAATCCAATTACTAATTTTACTGGAGCTTTTGTTAACAAGTCATTGATCTAAGATGCCTAAAAACAAAATTATTGTATTGCTGCACTTTATAATGCAATGTGCAAAACAGACAATTACATGTTAATAACATGATCTACTAAGTGTAAAATGTGGTCTGGATAAATTATTTTTTACTAGTGGTGAATAAGCAAAAGTATGCAAACCAGGAATACAGGTGATAGATTATACAGAGAATCATGACCTACAAAAGCATAATGTTCGAAAAGAGAATTGGAGATCATGGTGCAAGTGCGTATTGAACACCTGAGCTGCTAGACATAGATAAAATAGCTAATGAAAGTTCCTCCCGCACAAAGAGCTGTCACATAATGACTTGTTTAGTGGAATCAAGGTAGCCCATTCTAAACAAAATGCCTTAGGATGGTGATGAAGACAAATGAATAAAGCACTGGATGAAACACTGTATATACAAACACTTCCATTCTGCTTCATCTCAGGTGATGGATCATCTTCCCACCACAATATGTTGCAGCATGAGGAACCATTTCATCTTCTCATTTTCAAAAATTAAATTAGGGAAAACTAATTCCTTGCTTCCAGAAGAAAACAATTGACTGGAAATTGTATAATCACTAACTATGACATATTTATTCAGCTTTTTTTGCATTTGGTGCACTGGAGCATTACTTCACAAAATACAGAGAGCTGCCAGCTTAGTAGTATGTTAAATATATATTTTCCAATGAAGAAGGGGATTTTAGAAAGGTTCCCAATTAAAATAAATTGGATTAATTTTGTGTAATACAATGTAATCACGGCAAGATGTAAAACTAAAGTATGTTGAACACTCTTACAAGTTTAAAATACACAAAATTAGTTATAGAAAAAAGAAAACTAATAATTTACATAATTATAGCTGAGATCATTAAGAAGATGACAACCATCCTGACAAAAGTTATTCTACTTAAAACAGCCATTAAAATAAAAAAGGATAGGGTAAAAAAAAAGAATTTTCTATAAATTAAATTATTAGTGTGAACATATGGGGCCATATGCAATTAACTTTTTCTCATTATTTTTTTCCTTGGTGATATTTTCACACCTTGCCAGTAAAATTAATTTTAAACTGCTACTGAGCAAGCAAAAGTACTAAAAAGTTATTTTAAAGGGAAGATGAAAACTTCTCTCCTAAGAGGAAAATCAGGAGAAAAGGCTAATTGAATAAAGATATATATATCTTCTTGAAACCTAATCTTAAACCACTATGAGGAAATGCCTACGACATGAAGAATATTTTCAAAAGACCTTAGTGAAATGCTCCAAAAACAGGTCCACCGAGAGGCGCCACACCTTTACTAAGTGTAACTCCAAACCTACAAACTTTACAGAAATAATATGCCAGCTGGACCATGGGATGAGACATGCTACAACAAAATATGCTGTTTGTCTGTTTGTGACAACATCACATTATCTCTCATTTTTTAGGACTGACAGACTTTGGCCGCTCAATGACCAGAGCCTTTTGTTCCCTTTTTTTACTTTCAAGGGTCAGGAGCCAATTTTGATTGAGGTACGGAGTTCAGCTGTCTTCAAACAGCTGAGTTTTTGTGCCAGCGGGGACACGCTATGGTGTTCCATGCACGGGAGCCTGTGGCATTAAAACTACGCCACATCAGGCTTAAGCAGCCACAAGGGCAACATAGCTTTAACTACATGTGGTTCCAAATGGGTTAAGTAAACAGTCCAGTATGGTAAAAATGTATTTATTTCTCAAAACTAGGAGGTAAAAATGTAGTGCTCATGTTAAGAAGCTGGATAGTGGCTGGATAGTGTAATGGTTAAGGGCTCTGCCTCTGACACAGGAGACCTGGGTTCAAATCTCGGCTCTGCCTGTTCAGTAAGCCAGCACCTATTTCAGTAAGGAGTTTCTTGGGCAAGTCTCCTTAACACTGCTACTGCCTACTGAGTGTGCTCTAGTGGCTGCCTCGCAAGCGCTTTGAGTCCGACAGGAGAAAGGCGCTATACAAATACTTTTTTTTTTTTTTTAAGAAGATATTGTGAGAAGCATGCTGAGCTAATATGAAAACATCTTTTGATATTGGCACACTTAAAATATGTCAGTCTTATCATATATATCATCCTTTAGATTGTAAGCTCACAAGGGCAGGGGGATCTCACCCCTTTGTGTCTTGGATTTTGTTACACATTTATTCTTATTATTTATGTCACTGTTATTACCAACTCTGTATTTTGTACTGATTCTGCATTTTGTACTAACTCTGTACTTTGTACACTGGTGTATACCATTGTCTGTATTATTTTGTATCCCATGTTTTTTCTTGCTTTGTACAATACTGCGGAATATGTTGGCACTTTATAAATCAATAATAATAATTACCAATAATATATGTCTAATAATTGCTTTTTTAAGGAGATTAGATGCTCATATACCAGCACTGAATGCACTTGATTACATTAGATACACACTGCATATACTGTATGCAGTCGAGAAATGAGAAAACTCTTTTTTTGGGCTTGTTAGTAATAGCATGTTTGGCAGGTTTGAATCACAGTTTAATGATTAATTGCTGCTGTGTAACAGGATTCAATGTAAATCATTTACTATAAAGGTTACCGCTGCAGTGGGTGGTAGCTCTTCTTTCAAATTACTTTCTATTCTAATGTAAAAAGTATCACTATGAGATAAGTTTACGGGGCATATGTGACAATAAGGCTACTCCAAAATTTTAATTGGTAGATAAAAAGCAGGGGCCAACAGCTAAAATAGATTTTGTATATTGTACTGCATAGTTTGCAACTCCAACATCACAGACAGAATGCCATAACATTCTGTTCTTACCTGCCACTGGGTTGTCAATTCCCGGAGACCTTGTGTGTCCTCTAACAACCCGTCTTTATTTTTTGCATCCTGTAGGACATTAGCGGTGGTCTCTGCTTCTGTGAGCCAGGCGAGAAACTTTTCCAAGTCTAAGTAAAACTGTTGCAACAGCCGTAGAGCTGCTTCAAGAGCACCATCACGATCACTGACCCTGAAAGAGAAAATTACAGTGATTCGTTCATTACACTGAATGTAGCAGTTGTGCTGAAATTTTAGATATTAGGGGGTCTAACAGTAAAAACAATATGGTGCATACATTAATGATAGATAGCAAACTGCTGGTACCAATCAGAAATCAGATTTTATGTGAATGGGAAAAAATAGGACAATTTGCGCTTGGCTGCTGCCCTTTAGAACTTTAAACCTAGGTTTACTAGTGTTCATCCCACTTAGATTTGCCGTGTTAACAGATACAGGGGCAACAACTACCAGTATAGACTAGTATCACATAATATGACTCTTTGTTAGATCAGTTACATCTAATCAACGAGTCTAGTACTGAACAATGTGCGCACAAACTGTTTTGGAAGCTAATGTCCTCCATTTGCTGCATCTGTTTTGTATGCAAGTTGTGTAATCTGCCCGTGTTTTGGGCTCTGCAAATCTATACAGCTGGTCAACTCAAGTGCATCCCGCACTTTAAAGTGTTGCCAATATCTCCTGTTGTACAAAAATGCAAGTCTACTTATGGATAGCTGCAACCATGTATATCAGTTTGCTTTCAATTAGATTAAATTAGAGTTTAGTGCATACTTTTGCATCTTATTTGTATTCAAAGTGTGTATGGGGGTGGTGCAAGGCTCTGTTGGTTTCATTTCAGTTGCAGCCTGATAAGGGGCTCTGCCAATTTTTTCCTGTTCTTTAGAAAATGTGTAGACCATTTATGGCTAGCAGCCTCAGGTTCTTACTATGTTTTAATTGTAGCTAGTGGTTAGGTCTCTTCCGTGAGGGTGCGTCATCACCGTGAAAGAGTCTATTACTGAATAATCTGTGCATAAACTGTTTTGAAAGCTAATGTCCTCCATTTGCTGCATCTGTTTTGACTGAAAATTGTGTAATCTGCCCTCTGCACATCTATGCAGCTGGTCAACTCAGGTGCAGGCTGCATTTAGAAGCACAGCCAATATCTCCTGTTGTACAAAAAGTACTATGTCCACTCATGGGTAGCTGTATTCATGTGTATCAGTTTGCATTCAATGTATCTGGATTAGGGTTTAGTGCATAGTTTTGCATCTGATTTGTATTCAATGTGTGTATTTAAGTCCCGGGGGGGGGGGGGGGGGAGATGCACACCTCTGTTGGTTTCATTTCAGTTGCAGCCTGATTAGGAGCACTGCCATTTTTTTCCTGTTCTTTAGAACATCTATTTAATGGTTAATTTCTCTGGGACACCACAAATTACACAGCCTTCCGTGTGGGAATCCTTATATCTACACGGATTGCTACATTCTCTTATCATCATATGGAAGAGAACTTGAAATTGCATACATGGAACGGCACAGGAGGGGACTAACAATGCAATCTTGAAATATAGCCCTAATTGCAGCTTGTATACTTATTATTTTTTTTCTTATTATTTTCTTCTTGATGCTGCAGAAATGGATCAGTCAGGTTCCTGTACTACTTTGTATGTTTTTGGTTGCTCATTTTTAACAGCCTTATATATCCTGTAAACTTTAGGCTAGTCCTTACATTAGTTCTGTGTCCTGTTGGTTACATAGAAGCCATGTTCTACAGCATGATGTTTTGTCTCTACACAGGGATGTCTGTCCAAAGTATTTTTAACAGTAACATTGTTTGGACTTAGTTTTCTTTCAATTGCATAGAACTGCATATATATTCTATTATTAAAATAAGTATTCCTATACCTGCTTAAACCATATACACCTCTGCAAAATATGCAATCATTGGTTACATGCTGCATATAATATACATATCACAAAGACTTACTAGAACTGCACCACTGACAAATGTAAACCATTTGAAATCTAATAAAACAGCAAATTGTATGTTGGCAAAAGGCTTATCTAGTCAATTACATAAGTATGTGTGTTCTGAATTTTACAACTGTCATTTCACTATATTTTGCTGTTTGATAAGCCATACATCAAAACCAGATTGCAAAGCCTAATTAAAATCATTTAGCTACAATGCAAATTCATGGATTACAAAGTGAGTTAAATGTAATTAAAACTGATTATCTAAATAATTGGATTTCAAAGACACTAATTTCTCTTGCATTTAATGGCAGAGGAAAAGGCAAAATATAATCGGAACCAAATACTGTGAAAAACAGATAACACTACAATGCAATGAGTTGTGACACACAAGGAGTTTGTAAAATGTATTTACATTTTGTCATGTTTTCAGTGGCTAGAAATCCAATTCAATAAGGAGTGCAGTATACATTGTACCTTGTGTGAAACCTAGTTTTAAGGAAGTGAGTTTTATATCTGTCTCTCAGTACTGCCAGAGTGAACCATACTGTAGCTTACAGATTTAAAGGGAATCCCAGGTGAGAGACATGTGGAGGCTGACACATTTATTTCCTTTTAAACAGTACACATTGTCTAGCTGCCCTGCTGATCCACTGTCTCTATTACTTTTAGGCTAGTTACACACCAGGACGTTGCGTTTAGGGGACGTTATAGGGCACATAACGTGCCGCTAACGCAATGCCTGGTGCTCTCTGGTGTGGACGTCGGAGTGAGCCGCGTTGTGCAGCTCACTCTGGCGTCTGTGATGCCGTGATGCGCACTCTTGGACGCATGCGGCATCACGTGGTCCCACCCGGCCAATCGCCGCACAGAGCAGCCTCTCCAGGAAGTAAACACTGCACGTCACTGAGTGCAGTGAATATTAATTAGCCATGTGCCCGGCCGCTCTCCCCTCCTCCCCAACATGACTGAGCATGTGCAAACAGTCTAACGCAGCTTAGCCACCTAGAATGCACAGCATGCAGCACTTTGCTGCGTTACAATGTAACGCAACGTGGGCAGTGTGAACAGCCCATTTGTGTTACATTGCTGTGCGTTGGGGGAGCGTTACAGGCTGCACTAACGTGCGCCTGTAACATCCCTGTGTGCAAGAAGCCTTACCAATAGACCCTGAACAAGCATGCAGATCAGATGTTTCTGACAAAAATCTGACAAGATTAGCTGCATGCTTGTTTCCGGTGGGTGATTCAGACACAGCCGAGCAAATCCGCTGAAGCTGTACCAAAGAAATACCTTTTCAACACATCAGTCATTCTATCTACCTCATTCACATCATACAACCTTGCATTTGAAAGGGGTGTGTGAATGTCCTAGCAAAGCAGCCTATCTCACTGGTGAACACCAAGCAACCTCCCTCCTCCTCTACCCCCCCCTGGCTTACAATTTAATTCTGTGGCCATCGCTGCTGTTCAGCAGATTCTTTACACACAACTATGTAGAACCAGCAATAATCCCTTCATGAAAACTAGGCTATACTATTGTACAGTACACACCAAAGGAAGGAAAAGCTAATAAGGGTTGCACCAAATGTATCACCAATTAACATTTTTTGTCCAATGCAAAAAAAAGTAAATTAAATTATTGTTAGGGGGCATTGCCTCTTGAAATAAGAAACATTTAAAATAAGGCCCACTCAAGGGGTAATCTCAATATCTTGTTACACAATAATAACCTCAATGGCCTCTATTCAATCCACTTTTCTACTAAGTTTTCTCTTAGGAGATATTTTTTCATGTTCTGTTTAACCACTTGAGGACCCACCCTTTACCCCCCCTTAAGGACCAGCGCTGGTTTGATTGATCTGTGCTGGGTGGGCTCTGCAGCCCCCAGCACAGATCAGGGTGCAGGCAGGGAGATCAGATTGCCCCCCTTTTTTCCCCCCTATGGGGATGATGTGCTGGGGGGGTCTGATCTCTCCTGCCTGCTGTGGGTGGCGGGGGGGGGCACCTCAAAGCCCCCCTCTGCGGCGAAATTCCCCCCTCCCTCTCCTACCTGCTGCCTCCCCTGGAGATCCGGGCTGCACAGGACGCTATCCGTCCTGTGCAGCCAGTGACAGGACGTCCCCTGTCACATGGCGGCGATCCCCGGCCGCTGATTGGCCGGGGATCGCCGATCTGCCTTACGGCGCTGCTGCGCAGCAGCGCCGTACAAATGTAAACAAAGCGGATTATTTCCGCTTGTGTTTACATCTAGCCTGCGAGCCGCCATCGGCGGCCCGCAGGCTATTCACGGAGCCCCCCGCCGTGATTTGACAGGAAGCAGCCGCTCGTACGAGCGGCTGCTTCCTGATTAATTAGGCTGCAGCTGGCGACGCAGTATTGCGTCGCTGGTCCTGCAGCTGCCACTTTGCCGACGCACGTTATGAGTGTGCGGTCGGCAAGTGGTTAAAATGACTTTTCAGCTCTCTGCAACTGAAAAAGTACCAACAAGTCGGTAAGGTAAAAATGCACGGTCATTGAAAGATATGTCTTTCTGGATCTTCAAACAAACTTGAGGTACACCTACAGGCATGCTCAATTGTTCACCAATGTGGCCTCAAATTACCACCTTGCCTGAGTTCCATCTAGTGTTCATTCTCCGTAAGTTCCATCGGTTGAAACTATTTTATGTAACTTTTTTGTCAATAACTACGTAATGACCTCTTAATATTTTAGGTATTCTATTATTTCAATAGCACTCCCACATTTAATTAGTATCTGGTGATTAAACTAGCAAACCTTATTATTAGGAACTGAAACTGTGGAAGAAATTGGGTAGATTCCATAGGAAATTTCAATTTCACTTTTGTAGCATAGATACACTCAATTCAATCAGCTACTTATTTCAGTTCTCTATTCTCCTAAATCCTGAACCACATAGCCATGGTTTTGAAAACTTTGCTCTGGTGGCCAAAACACCTCAAACATCTGTACGTAGTAAAGATAAATGGCTATACCAAATGAAGATAGTATCTTTGTGTATACTACACTAACCACAGTTCATCAAGAAGCAGCTTTTAATGGAACACATAGATTATTATGAGTCTTAAAATAAAAGTACTTGAAAGTTGAAAAAAAATAGGGCTAACACTTTGTAAGTTATGTGAACCATCCATACAAATATATACTGTAACCTAGAATGGTATTAGAACAGCCACTAAAGTAGGCCACATTGGCACCAATTCAATTCACTTCTTCTTCTATGTCACTGCTGTCCATTTGGCGGCCCACTTTCCCGACCAATTTTTTGTGTCAATCCCCCTCCTCCGGCACACCAACTTCTTGTTTGCACTTGGTTCCACCCCCCGGAGCTGAGACACTGATGCTCTGCCCCCTACAGGCAAAAAATCCGGTGCTAGCCATGCCCCCTGCTCATGTAGGTGGACAACACTGTTTTCAAAAAAACTATGTTTTCTCCTAAGTGATATTTTCACATATTATTAAAATGCCTTTTAAGCCACCAGCAAGCAAGAAAATACTTGCATGGTGCTGAAAAGTTATTTTAAACAGAAGAAGAAAAATTATATTCCCAAAAAAAAAACCTTTGGAGAAAAAGTGGGCGTTCTCCTAAGGGACATTTTCACATCTTATATAAAATGTCTTTTAAGGCACCAGCAAGCAAGAACATGTTTAGAATAATTTTGACAAAACCTTTTTACTTACTATTTGGTACTTTTTCAATTGCAAAATGCATAAGTTATTTTAACACAATATTAAATATTATCTCCTATGATAAAACTTTGGAGAAAAAGTGAATTGGATTGGGACTAATGTGTTATGACTCTTTAACTGGAAAATTGTATTGTTACTCTAATTCATCCTCCTAAAAATATTTACTTTGTATATTGAAGAAACTGTTTGCTGAAAGTTTAGTCAAATATGCATTACAGAAGACTTGATAGACCAATGGGAAGGTAGCATACACATAGTTTTATGTAAGATTTTAATGTGCAATATCAATAATACGCGGGGTGTCCCCCAAAAGATATGGCAGCAGCAAGTGTTATTGTGCGACTTGACATTCAGTTACAATGCTGATAAATCTCTGTGCTAGCTGGTGATATCTGCAGGTGATGTCTCAAGGTCATCTGTAATATTCTTGCCAGGTACATTGCCCATTATGGGAAATATATTCTAATATAGAGTTATTACTACATACATTTTGACACTTTTACAACCGTGGATCTAAACTTTGACTATTAGTTGTGTTAGAGCACTGCAGCACCCCGGCTATATAAAGCTGAGTTTAAAATGATTAACATCCTGACACATTCAACAGGTTAAAGCAGATTACAAAAAAAAAAAAAAAGAAAAGAAACTTTTATGTTTATGATAAGGAAACATAATTTACTTTTCATTGTTGCTTCCTTAACTTATCTGAAAATCAGCACACATGTTTAGGTATAACCTGTACTGCGATAGTATCCTCATTTTATGAGATCTTGCCATTACTGTATGTCCTGTGTGTGCAGTTTGTATTTTTTTCCTTTAACCAGCTGTGACTACAGGCTCATAGGAGGTCTACTTTATATAAAAACCTGAATTAAAAACAACCATCCCTGTTGTCAGTTCAAGGGCTACATCCTTGATTGCATTTGACACAATAATCATCATCATATCTTAAGACTGAAATCAGCTTGACAGAACTCAACTCGGGTCTGCTTCTTCCAATTACCTGAAAATTGCAGCCCAGCTTATCTCGCAGGAAATAAGTTTGCATTTACAATTCCACTGAGGTGCAAAAGTGATGCAGTAGATGTAGCAATTTAACTTGCTAAGTTATACAATAACTATCTCTTTTAAATTCATTCATCTCTGGTGAATGCCTTTTGACACAGCTGAAAATCCTTTGGATGCACACTGCTTTGACTTTCAAAGGATTACACAGATTGTGCAGAAACAATATTAGATCCTGATTTGGAAAGATAGCTAAAATAATGTTTATGTTTCCACAGCATGTATGAAATACTTTACTGCACCTTTTCTACACACAGGTTATTCTGAGGAATGCTTAGCAACATTATCCTTCTAGATGAAAACAATAAAGTATTTTAACTGGGTTTGCTGTGTGCTGTGTGTGTGTCACATGACCTTTCACCTCATTCTCTTTTGTCAGATTCCTCACCTGATGTTGTTTGTCCATGCCCTCTTCACAGAACATAAAATATTGCTCTTATATATAGCAGAAGTGCAGGTAAACCCTATTGTAAAATAATATTTCCTACTATGCATCAATGCAGAAGCAGAAGAGTGGTGGTTAGAGATGGCCCGAACGGTTCGCCGGTGAACGGTTCCAGGCGAACTTTGGGTGGTTCGCGTTCGCACATTTGACTGTTAACCGAAAGGTTGGTGGTTCAAGCGCACCCAGGGACGGCCTTGCCTTTTGTGTTCAACAGTTGTCCGAAGAGAACCCCAGATAGCCATTTAGCAGCAACTACATACACAGTCTCTGTGGCACAATTGGTTAGCGCATTTGGCTGTTAAGCAAAAGGTTGATGGTTCAAGCCCACCCAGGGACGCCCTTGCCTTTTGTGTTCAACAGTTGTCCGAAGAGTACCCTAGATAGCTATTTAGCAGCAACTACATACACAGTCTCTGTGGCACAATTGGTTAGCGCATTTGGCTGTTAACCGAAAGGTTGGTGGTTCAAGCCCACCCAGGAGCGGCTTTGTGTTTTGTGAAGGGAATTAATGTACCCTTCTTAAGCTTGAAGATTGTATACAAATGTAAGCAGACTGTAGAGTGGCGCAGCGGAAGTGTGCTGGGCCCATAACCCAGAGGTTGATGGATTTGATTCCTGGCCAATGTATGTGAGCTTGCTTTTAACAGCCTACAAATCCCTGGAAGACAAAATCAGAGAGAGAGAGGAGAGAGGAGGAAGGGAGAAAGGGAGGAGGCAAGGAAGGGGGATTACACTCCCTGATTGATGTATACACATGCAAGATGTTTTAAAGCACTTTAGGTCTGCAATTTACCATTCAATGTGATTTCTGCCCTTAAAACGCTGTTTTGCATCAAATCCAGATTTTTTTCCCGGGTCTTTTGGCATGTATTCCACTCCGCCATGTCCCCCTCCAGGTGTTAGACCCCTTGAAACATATTTTCCATCACTTTTGTGGCCAGCATAATTTTTTCTTGTTTTCCAAGTTCGTTGGAAAAACTGTCATACTTTAAAGTAGACCTGAGGTGAGATGATATGGAGGCTGCCATAATTATCCCCTTTTAAGCATTTCCAGTTGCCTGGCAGTCCTACTGATCCTCTGTCTCTAATACTTTCAGCCATGTGCACTGAAAAAGCTTATGCAGATCAGGTGTTTCTGACAATGTTGTCAAAACTGACAAGATTAGCTTCATACTTGTTTCTGGTGTTATTCAGACAATACTGCAGCCAAATAGATCAGCAGTGCTGCCAGACAACTAGTATTGTTTAAAGGGGAACTGAAGAGAGAGGTATATGGAGGCTGTCATGTTTATTTCCTTTTAAGCAATACCAGTTGCCTGGCAGCCCTGCTGATCCTCTGCCTCTAATACTATTAGCCATAACCCCTGAACAAGCATGCAGCAGATCAGGTGTTTCCGTGGTTCAGCCTTATAAGTCTGATCTGACAAGACTAGCTGCATGCTTGTTTCTGGTTTTAATCAGATACTACTGCAGAGAAATAGACCAGCAGGGCTGCCAGGCAACTGGTATTGATTAAAAGGAAATAATCATGACAGCCTCCATATAACTCTCTCTTCAGTTCCCCTTTAATGATGGGAATACACAGATCCCCGATCTTAAATTCAATTGATAATGCTGTCCGATTGTGACAGATTCTGATCTGGTTATCAATCAAAATGGAATTGAAAAAAGACAAAAAACACAAACGATTCACAGAGCTATTCTGTTTTCAATCTTGTAAGTGGGCTGGAGCAGGGAGGAGCGAGTAGCAAGGGATTGTACTTCTGTTCGGAATAATTAACCAGAAGTGAATTACAAACAAAAGAGAGATCGGAATTCAGAATGGGTTATTCGCCATTTTGATCTCTGATGTTGAAGCATGGCTCTGTGCCAGCAGGATCGTGTGCAGACCTGTGTTGGCTTGCTGCTATTGGCTACAGTAGCAAGAAGAAGGTCAGCATCCAAGCGTAGGAGGAGAGAGAGAGAGGCAAGAATGGGCCAAAGCTTGGTTGCAGAAACGTGATCAATTAGGACACATGGGGCTTATTCAAGAATTGCGAGAGAATAATCCTGATGACTTTCGTAATTAAATGCGGATGTCTGAAGAATGGGCCAAAGCTTGGTTGCAGAAACGTGATCAATTAGGACACATGGGGCTTATTCAAGAATTGCGAAAGAATAATCCTGATGACTTTCGTAATTAAATGCGGATGTCTGAAGAAAACTTTGACAAGTTGTTGGAGCGGATTCATCTGCAGATAACAAAGCAGGACACTGTCATGCGAACAGCCATTACGGCCGAACAGAGCCTCTCAGTGACCCTTCGCTTTCTGGCCACTGGCCGTTCATATGCGGAATTAAAATTTACAGCAACTATATCATCACAGGCTCTAGTGATGGAAATAAATATGGCAGCCTACATATCACTCTCACCTCGGGTTTACTTTAAGTACGTAAGACAAAGCTGCATTTATTTCTCTGTAGTGGTTCAGTATGTTAATTAAACTATATGAAGAAAAAAAACTGCATCAGTTTAAGTCCATAATTTCCTACAAGAAGCAATCATATGTATTGTGCCACAAATAACAAAATGTTGTATCCTCAGAGAAAAGAGTCAGATTTGCACAGAGATAAATCTTCACAACTTCCATTTGATACAAAGGATCTGAAGCTGAACAGAACATTTAGGGAAGCTGTTGTTTCCACTTATCAGGTGTCGTTCACACTTTCAGATGATATTATTAGCTAGTGTCTGTTTGTCTGCTGACTTCTCATATCCCAATTCCCCGTAGTGACATAACTTACCACTCTCCTTCTCAAAAAGCTCAATCCCCCAACTTTAGAAAGCAGTGCCATGCAAGAGATCCCCCCCCCCCCCTGCTGACAGACCGGCTCAATTTATCTACCTTTTTTAATTAAAGATAAAAATGGCATGCACATTTTTCATTCACCTTGTCTTTCCTTATTTCACTTTAATTATCTAGTCTTCATTATTCTTTCTCCACCACCCTCCCGTTTCTATACTGCAGTATAACAATGCAGATCGTGTGCAAGATGAAGGAATTAGGAAAGATCTGTGGGAGTACCATTAGCCAATACATTAACTTAACTCATTTACCTCTTCAAGGAGCATTTATTTTTACGAGCAATAGAAAATTCACAAGTGAAGAACTTAAAAAAAAAAAGAAAGAAAAAAAGAGTGAGAGAATTTGGAAACTGGATGGAAAAGCAAAGAACCTGTTTCTCCTGCTTACAAAACTCAAAATCACCAACAAGCAGTGTATTCCAGTAATGCTCGATCTATACATGCATCCATCCAATAAAAGCAAGCATTACTTTTGCTTTTCTCTTGAATCAGATATACAGAAGATGGTTATTTTTAAACTCTTAAGTTTTCATAACACTTTGTTGCATAGCTAAATGTGCTAAACAAAACTCAAAACAAGGCTCTGTTTATTAATTAATTGTACTTATTTACACTGCTGATTTTGCTTCTATTCTATAATACAAGCTTGTTATCTCCTGCTGTGTACATTGCAAAAACCTCCAAGCAAAACGTGGTGTGGTAATTTAGACACTAGGGACAACCATTAGTAGAATATTGCCATCGATATTCTACTATTGATGAGCGACTAATTCTGATAATAGATTATTTATATTGATTAATTTTTTTATTGATATTTTCTTATCACCTAACCTAAGCCTCTTCTCACACAGGTCCTCCTTCTACTAAAGCCTAACACTAACTGACCTGACCCACCCACAATATTCACTGATTTTAACCATGTAGAAGCTGCGGGGACAGATTCAGACAAATAATTCAAACCAGTATCAGCGCACACTGTAGTTTATTCATCTTGTTGTACCTTATTTTGAAACTCTTAGGTGCATGAGGAGAGTTTAACCAATATTCTGTACATATACATACATCAGCACTGCTGTTGGTCTGCTTGCTTGTCTCCTAATTTCCACTCTCCCTAAGCACTCTCGCCTTGCAATGCTGGGTCCCTGGTCAGAAAACCAGCTAACCAGCTAAGATACTATCTGGGTAAAAGTGTCTGCATGGGTTTCCTCCAGGCGTTCTGGTTTCCTTCCAGATCCCAAACACATACAGATAAGTTAATTGACTTCCCACTAAAACTGGCCCTAGACAATGATGGACATGTGACTATGGTAGGGATTCGATTGTGAGCCACTCTGAGGGACAGTTAAGTGAAAATAATATATACTCTGTACAGCGCTGCAGAAGATGTAGGTGCTATATAAATACTAAATAATAATAATAGTTGTGTGACACAGTATTACTCAAATATTTGCGAACTTCTATCTGCATCTTAGGCCTTAAGGTAGCCATACATGCAGCAATTGGGCTGTAGGATTGACCATTTGATTTGATCATTTTATAGAATTGAGAGAGAATCAAGTGTTCCAGTATGCCTAATTAAAGTGGCTGATATCATGTCGAATCGACTAGCTTAGTGAATCGAGCAGGATGCAAGATATATGTCAAACACACATGAATCGGCTACTATTCACATGCCATTCTATCTGAATCGATTTTTTGCATTCAGAGCATGGATACACAACATCAGTCAGATCGATTAGCGAAGTTGAATCGCATAGGATATCGCTTGTACTGGGTGGGCATATTGAAGTTGATCGATTAATGAAGTCGAACACTTTATCGACTGAATCAGAATCACTAGATATTTGGCTACCTTAGTGCTAGCCATAGTCCTTTGGTTTCCTTTTTGTGTAAAGCCCAAGATAACCAATCATTAGATCTTATGTGCAGATAACAGATCACAGATATGCAAGTAATCCTTTCTCACACATCCATGAAGGGAGAAGGGAGTACAGGGTTAAGGGACAGTTAGGAAAAGCTGTCAGACAAGTAGGTGGATGTACACCAGGGGTCTCAAACTCAATTTACCTGGGGGCCGCAGGAGGCAAAGTCAGGATGAGGCTGGGCCGCATAAGGGGTTTCACAAAAAAAGTCAACCAGCAGCTCCCGCATCAGCCCCCCCCCCCCCGCGCCCCCCCCCCCGTCCCTTGCACTGATTTTTATTTCAAAATCAAATTCACACTGAAGCAAACTATTTTGCCTATTTTACCTTATAGTTCGCTTCAGTGCTCCCATTACAAGTTATCCGCCGTGTCCCCACCGCAAAACGGGGGCTGCAGAGCCCCCAAATCGCCTGGGGGGAAATCCACCGGCATTTCCTGGAAGGGGCAGAGCTTTCAGCTTCAGCTCTGCCCTTCCTGACATCCTGGAAATGCCGACGGATTGCCTCCCGGACGATTTGGGGGCTCTGCAGCCCTCGTTTAGCGACGAGGATGCGGAGGATTACTTGGGGGCACTGTGGTGAACTATAAGGGAGCTTCAGGCCACAAAATATTGTATCGAGGGCCGCAAATGGCCCGTAGGCCGCGAGTTTGAGACCCCTAATGTACACTGGGGGGGGGGATAAATAATCTCTCTATATATAAAATCAGATGTTAGTATGTATGTATGTATGTATGTGCCACGATCACTCGGAAATGCCTTGACCGATATCAATGAAACTTGGTATACAGATCCCTTACTACCTGGGATGATATGTTCTGGGGGTCTCGCGTCCCCCTGCACACGTTTTTAAACTCTTAATGGCAGAAGCCTCAAACCTGGTACACTCGGTCATTGGGTGAATGGAGTTCAAATTCAAAAAATGGGGTGGAGCCACAAATAGCCTATCACATTTATTTAATTTCAATGGGAAAATTTAAATTATTGATGCCGAAGACTACAAAGCTAACAAAGTTTGTTACTGAGTGACTGTGTGTCAAGGTCAGAAACAGTGGGGGGAGCCAAAAACAACTAACTTTTTTACATGGGAAAATATGAACTGCAGCCATTTTTACACGGGGCCAACAACAACCAGATACATGTCGGCAATGCCAGGCAATCAGCTAGTACTTTATAAATGCAATATTAAACAAGGGGGATTTTATACCTCGTATACAGGATATTATAAATATACACTAACTGCAATAAAAACACATTTCTTCGGATTGGGTGAATACAATGTTTGCATACAAAGATGCCTAATTCACTACTTGCAGATAGCAGGTGGAGCATTTTAAACAAAGAAAACAATCGATGTAACACAATTTTACTGTCTGCTCTAAGGTCAGATTACAGAGCCTGAAAACTGACTCAAATGGGAAGTATAGTCTTGCCTCTTTTTCAAAAGTGTGCTAGCAGGCAATGGCATACATGCAGCACTGCATTCCTAGCTTAGTGAGCAAAACTCCCAAATATTACATTTTTATGTCAATATAAGCTTCTCTAATTAAAAATCTAGCAATAAAATGTGGCCATATGGCAACCTCCCTGGTGTTCAATTTTCCCAGGATTTCTGTGCAAAAAGTGATAAAATTTATTTTTAAATTTTTTTCCTGTAACTTGCCAAAATGTGTCAAGCAATGGTCTAGTATACAGTGCATTGATGTGAATGCACGTTTATACTGTTCACAGCATGTTTTTATGGATGGATATATCTGTCCATACCGCTAGGGAGGTTTTAATGCTGCAGTTCACCTGAAGGAATCAATAGGCTTTTTAAAAGGCTGATGCACTTTGCTTTGTATCACCATGTGGGGCAGATTGCAGGGAAGCCTTAGACATGTATGACCGCTTCCGGGAGCGGGGGTACCGTCATGATGTGCTCTGCACCGGCTTTGAAAGGGCCAGGATGCGAGCAAGGGATGAGTTGTTGGCTGGTAATACAGGCCGCCCTAGAGGCAGGCCTGATAAAAAGATTGAACCCCCCAGATTTATAACACCATATAATGCCAACTGGAGGAAAATCCAGGAGATCCTATCCAAATTTTGGCCAATATTGCAGACCGATCCCGATCTGAAGGGAATTGTTGGTGAACGCCCATTGCTCGTAGCAAAGCGCGCACCTAACTTGAAGGATGCATTGGTAACTTCACAATACGTCCCTACAGTAACGACCAACTGGTTAGGCCGTAGCAAAACTGTGGGAATGTTTAGATGTGGCAAGTGTGTTGCATGTGAAGTAATGGTGCAAGCTAAAACCTTCCAGGATGCATCAGGGAGGAAACAATGGAAAATTAGGAGCTTTATTAATTGTGATAGTGAATGGGTCATTTATCGTTTGGAGTGCCCATGTCACAAGATATATGTAGGACTAACTACCCGCAAGCTAAAAACACGTGTCATGGAACACATATCTAATATTAACAGTGGCCTTCAGGACAATGGACAATACAAGAGTTCCGTTGCGGAACATTTCTGCCAGGAACATCATGATGGCGATCCAAGAGGCCTGAAAGCAATGGGGATTGCTTCAATCCCAATGAATAGG
The DNA here is from genome assembly GCF_040937935.1 of Hyperolius riggenbachi. Classification (NCBI taxonomy): domain Eukaryota; kingdom Metazoa; phylum Chordata; class Amphibia; order Anura; family Hyperoliidae; genus Hyperolius; species Hyperolius riggenbachi. The sequence continues at coordinate 233,860,072 of NC_090647.1, forward strand.
AGAGGGGGAGACCGATTAAAACTATTGAAGCAGCAAAAAGCCGGTGGATCTACCATCTGGGGGCTATGGGGTCAGCAGGACTTAATAGTGAACTGAGTTATGCCCCATTCCTGCCCTAACCGGTGGTGACCTTCATACTACTGTTTTGGGAAGCCATCTGTGATTGGAAAGGGAGAGGGGGATGAGATATTCCAACTGTTGACCTTTTTAGCAAGCAGATGAAATATAACCCAAACAAACTAAGCAGGGAAACTCTATGTGTCCTAAATGTGGGAAATGAGACACATATATATATATATATATAATCTCCTTCCTTGAACTCACCTTCAATCTATGGGTGCATACAAATGCGTTGAGAAAAGGAGCAATATGTGAGCTCAAACGCTGAAAAGACGCCGCCTGAACGCGGATCTGAAGCTATAATTGGTACATATGAGTTGCCATGGATACCATCAGTAGCGTGCGACGGTGTTGAGGTGGTGCGCATAGACTTCCGCATGTACGCGGAATTATAACGTACTGAAGGACTCCCCGCCCCGTAGCTGATGGGTAGAAAAGACGGACTGTGTAGCCAATGGAAAGCCACGTACACCCTGACGAAGCACGCAAGTGAGCGGGCGCAACGCGTCGGTGGGCGGGTCTGAATCACGTGACCTGGAGCGCTCCTCACGGCTGCAATATCACGCTAGCAGGACATGGCATCAGTGCGCGTTCCCCGCCATACGGCAATACAGCAGAGCGGGTAGAGCAGATGCCAGAAAGCCTATGCTGTCCGATGATCCGTACCTTGGTGGTGAATTGTTCAGATGACATCGCAGTGACAGTAACTGAACGACTGAACTACTTGTGGTGAGACTATTTGGACTTTGTTACAACTAGCTTGCAAGCTGAAGAGGATTCCGATGACCCTTCATTATTAGGCACATACAACTCTCTCCCCCTCTCTGAAGATACGGCTAAACTGGTACCGGTACTGATAGGGGTGGTTGAGTGTGTGGTGCGTGATGAAGGTGTGGAAGGTGGTGTGCACAATACAGGCTACTTTTAATTGATTTTAATTTGGCTACACACGATTGGATTTGGTGTCACAATAAAGCTAATTTTCTATTTTTGCATATACCTATGATCTCTCCCATTTTTATTGTTAATATTACTATACATCATTTTCTGGTGGGGCTGATCCCTCGCATTGAGGTGTGGGTATTACAATTTAAGGTGGCAGTTGAGATAGGCAAAGTTTATTTATGATTTTGCAGATTGCAGCAAAGTCTGAACTCTCTGAAAAAAAAACTGCAGTTTGTAGTGATAGTGATGAAGGAAATCGCTGTGGAAGGGGCTCCTGAACAAATACTTATAAAAGGATATTTTTTCCAACATCAGCTAACCATAGAGCTTATTCACTCTTAAAAATACATTTTGCCACTAAGTGTCTACATAGAAAATCATTACACAGATATTCCAGCACTCAGGTCCACCAAATATCTACCAGCAAGCTGAGTGGAATGTAACTGGTAATGTTATCTACACCATGAAGCCTTGTCCATACACACACATAGATAGATATCTGCCACCACGTCTTTCTAAGTGGGGATACGGCCTGTGCATCAGTTCTCCAAAGTAACTTTACATTTAACCCTTTATCTAAGAAAGGTCTGTGTCAGCGCCAAGTCTCCGACCATGCTCCTGACTGAATGATACAGAGTTACCAGCCCAACATGTCTAGCTTAGCATACAGACTTCAACGTAATTGCCACTGCACCGATGGTACACTAGATGTGCAGGAATCACCTTTGGAGTCACAAGGATATTTGCAGACCACTCCATACGATTCACAGCATCTAAAAGGTTTATTTATTATAGCTCATTAAAATTGCAGCATAACAGCAGATAAAAAGTCCATCTGTGGGTCTGTGCTATATGATGAGGCACAGGCGTTTCGGGCCTTATAGGTCCTTTCTCAAATCATGACCATGACCAGATTTTACATGATTTATTAAAGTAAATGAAAACCGTGCATTGATGATTACGTAAACATGTAATAAAAACACTAGCAATAGCCCAAAAAAGAATAGTAGCTTAGTAAGATGTTTGTTTAAAAATGAACGGGAATTGATCAAGTGAACTGAAGCAGCAAAGCTGACAACATTAACAGCAAGCTCTGCAGGCTCTGCTGCCACTTGGCGTAACGTCTTCATTTTATTCACTTGGCAACAGATAGAACTCACTAAAATGACAGCCTGCAGCTCTAGAATTTATATTGTGGGATGTAGCTAATGAGTGTGTGTATGAGTTAATGGTCTGGGCAATATTGCTCCATGATGCCCCCTCACAGCTGGCTAGTGCTTAGATTACCATCCAGTGTGTTTTTGTGTGTGTGTGAGCGTGTTGGAGAAGGAAAGTAATCAAGCTGCTTATCCATGGATATAAACAAACTCTGGCACTGTATGCCCACACAGGATTGAGTTTTATAGGTAGCCCCCAAGGCAACTGCTCCTTCAGGTTGGGGAGGAATCAGCTGGAATGCATTCCCAGAATTCATGGGATAAAATGTAACATATTTTATTTTGACTTTCTTCAAGCCTGAGCTAGCACCGTAAACATTATCTGGATTTCTGACATTGCTAAATGAGATTTTATGTGCGTCTTCCCCAAACCACTTTCTATCATACAGATGCTCTTTCTTTGAAATATGCAGGAAAAAATTGAGAAAGCATTAAATGTTAACATTGCTCATGTGCCTTTAGAGCAACAAACTGCTAAGTGTTTTTTTATGGAAATTGTTAGTCATGAATTTTATCTCCTTGCACTTTGCTGAAATACACAGTGCGACAGAATTTTAAATACTGGGCCCTGTGTAGGGAAAAGTTCAGAGGTTCTTAAATGTTTCAGAATTTTGGACCGCATTAATAAATAGAGTGTTCATTTATTGAAGTCACTGCAGAACTGTCCACAAAAGGGCATACAGATTGAGGAAATTTAGCGCTGACATTTTGGTGGAATTAATTAGGAAATGATGCCAGGGAAAATAGCCTGGTAAAAGTGTGCCCTTTTATCCAGTTGGCCGCAGTGTTTGGAAATTTGCCTAACTTGGAATGGATGACAGAAAGGTACGTTTTAAAAAATAGAAAGAGGCCTGCTGTATTACCTGGAATACAAACAAAGCTGAGTGTTATAACTAATATATGTTGCTCTAATGAGTTATCATAAATTAGATAGCTAGATTTTAATAAGGCTATCATTCTGTTGCTTGACAAAATGTCACTGATCCCTGAGTGTTCTGTATTGCAGCGACCATTTCAGTTAATACAGATATTTTAGTTTTTGCATTGTATTTGTGTTTTCAATATTCCTTCTATTTCCGAACCTACAAAGAGCAAAGTTAAACGGCGCCAGGCAGTTTGGTGTAGGACAAGCTAAATGACCGCTCTCCCTACTGCCGCTAAACTCCCCGGCGGGGTTAAATACTATTCCCCACCGAGTTGTAGCAACTCGAAGGGAGATGTAATTTGGGGTCTGGACTGGCAATCGCCAGATCCCCAAATTTCCGTTATGTAGGGCATTGTTGCTATGATGGCGCCCAGTTTCGGTGCTCGGCAATGAGCGCCTAAATGAACTGCTTCCGGTACACACTGCTTCCACATACACACACGATAATAATCTTAGCTGAGGCTGACGAACAGAACAGTGTGTGCATCTAGTCTATGTACAGTGTGTACACCTAGTGTACACCTGGGATGCTGGATCCTTAGTGACCACAGATATCTGAGCAGCCCCTGATTGCATTGTTCTCACTCCTTCCTCCATCCACAAGGAGATGCTCTGTCTTGTGCCACTTGTCCTCCCTCCACCTCTGGTTCTGACTGTACACAAGATTATAATTATTATTTTTCATTGGATTTATATGACGCCAACATATTACACAGGTGATCCATCAAGTACATATGCACATCCAATGAACAGGTTAAGCTGTAGCGAATCTATAGGATAATTTGTGTCTATTGGACTGTTAAATAATAGTACAGTACACATTGTATCCAGCATGACTTCTGAACAACCTTCCACCTATATACACAGATAAACAAAGCCTCTTGTAAGACACAAACTTTAATAAAATGTAGACAAACACACAGTGCATTGGAGATACTGGATGAACAAGAGGCTCCAAAGTCTTCCAGTGTTAAGAATTTGTTTTTCAAATTTGTTCCACTGCTGTAAGAGCCCCTTAAAAAGGAACTGTAAGGTTTTTTTGTTTTTTGTTTGTTTTTTTCCAAGCACGGAAAAAGAGTGTTATGAGGAAAAGAAGAAGAGATAAGCAAAAGAGAGGAAAAAGAAATCCTCTTACCCTGTCAGTGTGGTATAGAAAAAGTTCTATGTTACATAGCATGGGAGGAATCGGGTGTGCAGGGCTTTTTTCATTGCACACATCTAGCAAATGCTTTGTTTAACCACCCTGGCGTTCTGATTAAATCGCCAGGGTGGCTGCGGGAGGTTTTTTTTTAAATAAAAAAAAAACTATTTCATGCAGCCAACTGAAAGTTGGCTGCATGAAAGCCCACTAGAGGGCGCTCCGGAGGCGATCTTCCGATCGCCTCCGGCGCCCAGAATAAACAAGGAAGGCCGCAATGAGCGGCCTTCCTTGTTTTGCTTATATCGTCGCCATAGCGACGAGCGGAGTGACGTCATCGACGTCAGCCGACGTCCTGACGTCAGCCGCCTCCGATCCAGCCCTTAGCGCTGGCCGGAACTTTTTGTTCCGGCTACGCTGGGCTCAGGCGGCTGGGGGGACCCTCTTTCGCCGCTGCTCGCGGCGGATCGCCGCAGAGCGGCGGCGATCAGGCAGCACACGCGGCTGGCAAAGTGCCGGCTGCGTGTGCTGCTTTTTATTTGATGAAAATCGGCCCAGCAGGGCCTGAGCGGCGACCTCCGGCGGTGTTGGACGAGCTGAGCTCGTCCAGACCGCTCAGGTGGTTAAGGCTTTCTTTGAGCATTTGGTGAGTGTTTTTCTAGGATTTGGCAGGTGTTTTTCATTCTTTTGGCAAGTGCTCCCATAGATTCCTATTATAACTGGAGATGGCTTGAAACTCCGATTTTGGGTTCGCGAACCTCAAACGCGAACTTCCGCAAAACTACAAACACTGTATATGGCCACAAAAGTGATGGAAAAGATGTTTTAAGGGGTCTAACACCTGGAGGGGGGCATGGCAGAGTGGGATACATGCCAAAAGTCCCGGGGAAAATTACGGATTTGACGCACAGTAGGGTTATAATAAGTGCAGAAATCACATTGCATCCCTAAATGGAGGCATAAAGTGCTTGAAAACATCTTGCGTGTGTAGACATGGATCAGTAGTTAGTGTAAGTAGTGTACTGCTTTACACTACCAAGACCAGACCAAACTCATGGTGTAACGCACACTGCAAACAGCTGTTTGTGTAGTGATGGCCGTGCTGGAATGGTGCGCACAATGGCGAGAGGGCAGGCGATGGCGGTTTTAAAGCCCATATGGTCGGGCTGAGGTAGCTCAATGACAGAACATCAGTGACTGTCCAGCTGATATAATTTGGTCTGTCCACAATGAAGCAATGACCTTATTATCTGGGGTGTGCCCCCCAACACACTCATATAGGTCATTGCTTCATTGTGATACACAAGCCCCTTCACCGCGGCAAGGTAAGGATCACGAAGAGGAATTGACACTTGTACATGCCTTTTGTTTTGTTGTTGCAGCCAGAAAAATTAGGCAGGCATGTACATGCACCAGAAAAAATATTTTTTTTGTTAGCAGCCTTAAAAATTCAAGAACCCACCTGGAGTCCTGGTGGTGGCGGAGAAGGAGTCAAGTGGCCTGCAGGCAGAGATGCTGTGTGGGGACTGA